>NC_136515.1:34981889-35021889 GCF_053919585.1 Euprymna scolopes
GGCGACTTCTAATGGTTTTCAACTATGCTGAATACGAAAATCGCATTGAAGTTTTGCAGAAGTGAGTAGTTATCAAGATATAAAAAGTTGTATTATGCATTGTAATCTTTGATGGCCATCTTTTTTACGCGCGTGCATTTGCTTATGGTGTTTGCGCGCGTAAAAAGATGGCCGCCAAAGAATACAATGCATAATACAACCTTTTATATCTTGATAACTACTTATTTCCGCAAAATTTCAATGCTATTTCCGTATTCAGCATACTCAAAAACCTACACATGTCGTCATGTTGTCGGAAAATTGTGGAGGTGGACCTAATCTAAAAAAATACCAAATTATAAAACATTTCTCCAGCATGTTAGTGAAATTTGTAATACTTTAAAAAAATTAAAAAAAAAAAATCTTTGAAAAAACAAAAACAAAACCTCACCTTTCATAAAAACAGATAAATTATTGTAAAGAAACACCAACAAACTCACCTTTCATAAAAACAAATTATTTAAAAAAAAAAAGAAAAGAAAACACCCACAAACTGACTTTTTACTAAATAAGTAAAAAAAAAAAAAATATTAAAAAACTCAAAACTTTATTTTCATAAAAACAATAAAAAAAAGTCATGTTCAATCTATTTTTTTTCTTTGAGAAACAAATATATTTCTGACTTACAAATGCAGTAGAGGCTCATATTATTTTTACTTTCTATGGTTTTGATATACCGTGTTTTTATTGGTTACAAAATGAGTGACTGATTTATCAGAACGTTGTAACTAAAAAGTGACCACCACTTTCAAATGTCGAAATAAAGATTTCCTTTTTTAATTTTTTTTTAATAATCTGTTTAATTAGTGTCCAATCAATAATAATCCAGCGAAAAAAAATTCCAAAAAGCTATAAGTATAGAAATTACACATGGAGGTGATGGTTGTACAACTACGCCACTTACGTTGCCTTTCGCACTTTTACAAACATTATTTACGTTAATTCTTTTCATAAATATTTAAAAAAAAAGTAACTAAACCATTTATTGGTAATTTGTCACGTGTACAAACATTTATTTATTTATTTACGTAGGCTTAACTCTTTTCATGAATAAGAAAAATTTTAGTCTTTAAGAATAATAAAAGGAAAAAGTTACTAAACATTTATAAAAGGAAAAAATAATTTCTCACGTACTTACTTCTTTTCATGAAGGCCAGAGGAATAGTTGGCCGAAAAGTCGTGAAACAACAACTAATAAGGATGAGAATAATAGTCCACAATAAATAAAAATGGTGCTAATGCAGAGAGCAATCCGCGCTATTTTTTAAATCGTATTTCCACGTTTAATTAAAGTTTTACAATATGTTTTTTTATTCAATTGTAAGGTTAAAGTACAGAATAGGTACAAAACACCCTCCCCTCCCCATGTTAAGAATGGCTTTTTAAATAATAACGTTATTATTTCAGCACGGATCACGCTCTGCATGAGTATCATAAAAATTAATACAAATAATACTTATCTCAATAAGTGAAAGGCTCATTTCTACCGGAAATAAAATGGTGAACAATCTCGCAGTTACGAAAAATATTTTTATTTCATTTAATATTTTTATAATTCTCAATGTTAAATTATTTTAATAACATACAAACATTCCTTGATTTTAAAAATAGATTTTCTGAAAATTTCAATTAAATTGGTAATGTACAAATATGGTTCTATCGACTTGGAACGAACCAAGAATTACATTTTTATATATATATAGATATATATATACACACACACACATATATATACACATATATACACACACACATATATATATACACACATATATATATACACACACATATATATGCATATATATATACACACACATACAAATACATATATATACACACATATGCAAGTATACATATACATACACACACATATGCAAATATACATACACACACATATGCAAATATACATACACACACATATGCAAATATACATACACACACATATGCAAATATACATATACACGTATGCAAATATGCATATACACGTATGCAAATATACATATATATCTATGCAAATATACATATATATCTATGCAAATATACATATATATATATATATGTCAAGTCATGTTATATGCTACTGGTACCATGTAACCCAGTACTACCTGCCTCTTGGTTGGGTCACTGGCGACTAAACTGGTTCCCCCACCAGACTTGTTTGGTGAAGAGGGTGGCTAGTCCCCCTGAAGGATTAAAAACAAGAACTTCCAAAGGGCGAATGAACCCTTTTTCGGGGTCAACGGCCAACTAGCAACGTATGTGTTTGTGTGTATGTATGTGTATGTTGGGGTGTAGAGGGCTCCCATAAACCGTGGTGATGCAACCTTTCTAGGAAAAGCAAATCTCTGATTTAAAAAACCAGAAAGCGGGAGAACAGTACCTGCATGAAGCTTGTCTGCAGTTTAACTTGTTGCTGGCTATCTTGCTCTTGCTTGTTTCTGGATCTCAACATTTTGAACTGATAGGGAGACTTAGCTGTTGTACAAAGCTAAGACTCTGTAACATCCTCCGTGTACAAAAACTCCCTCAGGCATTTTTCTATTAAAATGGTCCTGTGGCGATGGAAGTCATTTTTAGGCTCATGGACTTGAAGTGTCTGAGAGAGTGGTACTCGTCTGACAAGACGTTGCAATCATCATCATCTATATATATATATATATATATATATATATATATATATATATGCGTGTGTGTGTGTGTATGTGCATAGACTAAATGCATGATTCATCATAAATGTTCAAGATATACAAAGATAAAAATAACAAATGTGTTCGAAAAATAAACATTTCAATTATGTTTAACTAACTTTAATACAACCAACTTAAAGGTTTCACGCACAACTACTTTTGCATACAGTATATATCTTTGACTTCTTTTTATTTAAAGTGCATCCTTACATGTTAAACGCACGCACACACTATTATAAGCTACCCCCTTCCCAAACTCAAGTCCCAAACCTGTCCTAATAAAAACTTGCACCCCCACACCACCATCTCACGTTATTTCTTTCATTCTTTCAAACTCATCTCATCGTCGGAGGAAGTCGTATAGATCCAGCAAATGATAAATTATATTTTCTGTGTAACTTTTTATCGATTCCCATACAACTCCGTGAACAGTGGCGGCGGTGACGGCGGTGGCCGAGTATGGAGCATAATTGATGTTTTGCTCGCTTGAAACAGAGCTAGCTTATTTCTAATAAAAAAAAAATAAATAAAAAAGTATTTTTATTAAAATCAATATTAGTATTCGCCATTAAAAATTATATTCAAGAAGTGGATGGGATGAGAGTGTGTGCCCATGTCTGGCTGGTCGGTTAATACTTATGCGTGTGGAACTGTATATGTGTGTATAATTAAACATAACTGTGCAATTAAAAGTATGAAATGCTAGTGTGTGCATAATTATATCTATAATTATCAATGTGAATATAGAACAAAACACACACACACACACACACACACACACACACACACACACACACACACAATTAGCAGTATTCGTCCGGCATTGTCCGTGTTTAGATATATTGCTGGTCAAATTTTTTTAAGAATTAAACATTGTTATGCCTACAATTTTTGCCTTAAACACAGATTAAAATTGTTTGAATCAGAAACACGTGAACTGAGAAGACTAGTTCAGTTTTTTTTAAATGAAAAGAATCATTTTTCTGTTATATCACTCCTCTCTTTTTCACTCCAACCATAGTATTAATATTGTGGTGATATTTCCTGTTAAGAATGGACTATACCAATCTCCTGTTTTTTAATGTTGACGTTTAATAAAGAGAGAGAAGAAGAAGGAAAGGTGATTGAGATTGAATTAAAACATTTTTGTACAAACAACATACAGTGATAGACGGTGAGAGTAATATACAGCGACTCAATAAGAGATGGATGACTTGCTGCATAACTTGCAAAATGCGGTTGATTGCGACCATTAAAATAGAATACTTTCCAAACACAACTCAAGGAACTAAGGAATATTGTAACATGTATTTTATGTAAATATATAGAAAAAAAGTCTTAGGGAAAGGTTAACTCTGCTTTAGTTTTTTTATATATATATATATATATATAAGAAAGAGGGGTAACAATCACTCTAAGCGTAAATATGACACTGACTTTCTGTCATTGAATACTTGCTGATTGATTACTGTTCATGCCTGCTGATTTGGCAATGTATAATTTCCATCCACTTCTGTGTTAATTTCTGCTAGCCTACGGAGTCAAGTGTGACCTTGTGATGGGTTCGAATTCCCAACTGGCAGCAATTGTCACTTCCTATCATAATGATTGCATAAGCATGAAACAATAGTGTCTCTAGGTATAAAATTGTTTTTATTTATTGAAAAATATTGTCTTGTGTATATATGTATACACACACACACTAAAACAATACTTGCTAATCAACTTTTCGAGAGATCTAACCATATTTTTATAGATTCATAAACAAAACACCCAAAAAGTTAATAAAAAACGCCATTAAGCCTCTTGTTTATTTCAACTTTTTTTTTTTTTAACACAATGAATATATAGAATGAGTTGATAACATGAGATTAGTTAAATGTATTGACACTTATGTACTTCATGTATGTACCATTGTATATATACTCATGTATGTACCATTGTATATATACTCATGTATGTACCATTGTATATATACTCATGTATGTACCATTGTATATATACTCATGTATGTACCATTGTATATATACTCATGTATGTACCATTGTATATATACTCATGTATGTACCATTGTATATATACTTATGTATATTTATATAAAGTACATACATATGTATGTACTTTATATATATATACTATTTTTAGTTTTTGCAGGAAATTTGATTTGGAACTTGTAAGGAATGGGGACAAAGAAAATTTCAGTTCTTATGAAGTCAGTTCCAAGTATTGGTGGAGTCCAAAGTCCTTGAACTAAAGCTGCTTATGATTTGAAAGCCGTAAAATGGCAGACGATACTAAACATGTGAAGAGTCAGTATTAAAAAAAAAAAAGTGACCCATCTGGATACCCATTTCTTACAAGTACCTTTCCTTTATACATATTTCCTTTTTATGCACAAGTTTGCAAAAAGTTAACGGTTTAAGTAACACCAAAGTAACACCATTAAGATTCTAAACACTGATTATATCAAGACCCTTGAATTTATTTGTCAAGTACAACACATCGTTAATAAAAATCATAAAAAATGTATAAATTGGATTTTAAAAAAATAAAGTGTAAGATGAATCTAGTACCTTTTTTTTTTTTTTTTTTTAATCAATTTTATGGATTTTTTATGATTTTATGGAACGTTAATAAAGACATCTTTCATTTTGTTTTAATTTTCTTATCATTTTGTTTTTCATTGAAATGGGGCATCCTACCAGATGCCAGACAATCACCCACAATTTCCGTCAGTCCAACCGAGAGATCTTTTTAACATTCTAACTATTCCTTTGAATCAGATACAAGTCTTAAGTAATGAGTAAAAGTCAGTTTACATTAGAAAACATATAAAAAAATAAAATAAAAACAAACAAAAAGCCATGGAATGCAGGGATGGATGACGAAAATGTTTTTGATAACATTTAGCCTCTTTGCTCATCAGTAAAATAATATACTTATAAAATGGAAACCGGTTGTTACTTTAGTAAAATCAACTGTGGGTGGGGAGTATTGACAACTCTCTTGATAGTACTGGTGAGAAAATTATCAAATTAGATCCATAAGTATTTGAACCTAGTATATCTAATTCCTAAGCTTGTTACATGTAACCAACCATATGAACGTTTATACATGTAGGTGTGTATGTCAGATTACATACCTGTAGGTATGATGTATCTAAATTGTGTTTGATAATGGTTTCATGGTAACAGAATAGATACTATACTAACCTCCACCACAGGAGGAAATAATAGCCGGGAAGATTGTATCATAATCACAAAACAGATACAACACACCCTCCAAAAAAGAAGTAATGCCAATGAGAATAATATATGGACGAACGAACATATGCTATGCTGCCCCCCCCTCCTGACAATTCAGGAGCATTAAAAATAATGCAAAATTCAAATAAAAAACACAGCAGAATAATATTGTCTCATCCGGTATTGCTCGGGAAGCAGTGAAATTATTTTAGTTTTTATTTGCACATTTTAAACTTGTTCAGAAAAAGAAATAAAATTTAAGTTCTGGATTTCAAAGCCTTAAAAAACAATATAAAAAGACAAGCGATACTAAGGTTAGGGTTGAAAAAAGGTAACTTTCAAATAAACGGCTTCATCAATTTCCAAGACTGACTCCTCTGGCTAAGTGCCAATTTCTTAAAAGTACCTTTAATCTTCTTTATACAAACTCCCTTTATATTTTACTAGCGGGGGGTACCTGGCATTGCCCGTGATTTTGGAGGTGTATGTGTGTGTCTGTGTGTAAGAGGGGGGGGGTAAAGTAAAGAATAAGCGAAGTAATACTTTTTAAATATTAAAAAACAAAAACAAAAAAAAAGTTAAACTTCTTAAAAAATTGGAAAAAAAAAAAACAGCGAACAAACGTCAAATCTGTTTAAAAAAGAAATTGGAAAAACAAAAAGAAAAAATAAGGGTAAAAAATGAACGTGTTCGGAAATACAAAAACAAAAATACACAGCAAAAAGAGAGAAAAAAAATGACATAAATAACCCTTCCTTTCGGTTAAGTTCATGATGCGTTTCACCCAGTAGAAAGCATAGAAAGAAAAGGAACGTTAAAATTCCATTCCAGTTTTTGTAAGCAACTACAAAATGAAATAAAACGGAAATAATGTTTTAAATGTTAATTTTATATAAAAAAGAAATGGAAAGAATCTTTTTTTTTAGTGTAAAAATGTTGGGGAAAAAAATGGTAATTAAGCAACATAAAAGTGAGCGTGGGCTAAGGATTAATGTTTGTGGAAATGTTGCTATTGGTTAATTCCGTGGTGCGAATCATAGAACGGAAAGGCACGGTAAAATTTCCTTCCAGTTTTTTAAGCAACTACGAAGTACAGAAAACCGAAACCAGTGTTCATTCGTAACTGTCCTTTGTGAACAATCCCGCAACGGTGTAAGTGGTGACAGGAGTAGGAGGAATTAATTAGAGAGAAAAGATTTTACTACTTCCATTGATTTTAACCGATTTTGGCAGTGAACTCTCAGCAGAAAAAATATAAGAATCTACGATTATTGAGGAAGTGGACAGGTAATATGCCTATAACACACCCAGGTATGCATGAAATGTCTTGATTTTTAATCATATTAAGGTCAAAATCAGAGGTGAAAAAAGGAGTTCACTTTATATATATAGGGAAGGGAGGATAGGGATATATGTGTCTACATTTTGAGGAAGTGATATTTTCTATTGGAGAGCCATGAATTTAACAACTATTCTGTTTTTAAATCGCTGAAACAGCTACATGTTAAACAGTTGATGATCCCAGTTTTCTATTTCACAATTTAAGTTAAGGTTCCTTCCCCCCCCCCACCATTATATAGTTGAATTCCCTTTTGTAATTGGAATTTTTGAAAAGAAAGAATTCAATCATAGTTAAAACATATTTGTATATAAAAAATTTATACTAAAATACAGCTCTACTTGTTACTGAGAACTATCTTAATATAACACTATTGCTAATGGGATTAACACCTATGAACTAACAACCCTACAAACACTAATGACTGTAAATAGTCAAGTCTACATATGTATACTGAAAGATAGATAGATACACACATTACATAGCAGTCTGTCCGGCATTGCCCGGTCGTAAGATACGCTTAGATATATTTTAATCCATGCAGATTATGTATTTATCAAAACAATTCTTTATCAATTATTATATTGAACTTAGTATATAGTTGTGATATTAAAACTAATATATATATATATATAAACTTGGGTGCCATCAGCTAGAATCGAAGCCAAATATATATATACACACACACACATGTACCTATCATCCCTTTTTTAAAAGATGGAATCGCTCGATTGTCAAAGACAAGATGCAAGCAAGCAAGGTCCACAGAGTTTCGTAATTATATATAGATATACATTATATAAAAAAGGATTAGAAAATTTAAGAAAAAAATTAACTGTCTTGTGAAAACATCACATTTTCTCTTGAAGACTATACTATATCGATATCAAACAGACTAAATATATTATTTTATAATCCTTTATTAAACCACATTTTAGAATATATTTCCTCCTTTTCCATTTTACACACAGATACACATACACACACATACACTAGAAGAGAACTTAAATGCATACTGGACATTATTCTCGAGTATCAGTGTTTGTCAGGACAACCTACTTTTCCTAGAAGTAAACCATGACCAAATATTTAAAATCACATAGTAATTCGCAGCATAAAAATGATCTCAGTATGGCTAACCACACTATCTTATATAGGAAATGGTGCACAACCTCAAGTAGCAACATGAAACTGAAGATTCCACCAGACTAGATGAATTCTTGTCCTGAAATCCATTAAGACCAAAAAGATGTACTACAACATATTAAAATGGTCAATTGAGGAGAAGAAAATTATGTTCTCAACTTCTTTACTAACTCAGTGTTTAAGAAGTAAAATAGAACATTAACGGAACATTCAAATATCTGTATCTCATATAAAGTTCATGTGTTTTCGATTGAAGGAAAATGAAACAAAAAAAGTGAACTACAAAACTACCACTGGATTATAACCACTACATGTTCCATTTTTTGATTCCATTTGAAAAATGAGCCTAATTAATCTGGAGCAAAAAAAAAAAGAAAAACTGGATCCAATATTCGAAATATTTTTGTCCTTTTGTTTAAGGGAAATGGTGTTTAATAAATAATGCTGGGGAGCCATGATTTCATATACTGTTTTGTTTTGAAATCACCAAAACAGTGTTTCACGGTAAACAACTGAGGATCCCTGAAAACTTGGAAATATTGTAAGTTTGAGAAAGCAAGTTGATTAAAAAAAATTAAACATTTTTTATGTAGTTTTCAAGGTTAAAAAAACTTGTCTTGTCTTCCAAGATGATATATGTGATCTTGTCTTCCAAGATGATATATATATGAGAAACTGTCTCTACCAAACTACTGTCAATTTTTGGTTTATAGATTTGAAACGATATATAGAGGATTTGGATCTGTGGAACAAATTCAATTTGGTTTTTAGTTGGTAAAAATAAGTAAAAATTGATAAAATTGGAAGGTGTAAGTGCTTCTCTACGCATGTACAAATATACATTTATACATTAATGCCGCTTAATTTTTAGAGTTCTGATATGTTGGTGACTCATATGCTAACGAATAAGGCTGGAAAACTACATGTTTTGGGTTCAATTCTAGCTGATGGCACTCAAGTCATATACATTTTACATTTGAAATCACTATACTGCGAATAATATAATAATCAATAGATTATTAGCGGCTCTGTAATAATATGAAATCTGCAGAAATTAAAATATATTTAAACATATTTTACAACTATAGTGTGTGTGTGTGTGTATATATATATATATATATATATATATATATATAGAGAGAGAGAGAGAGAGAGAGATAGAGACTAGCAGGACCTGTGGAAATTCCACAGTACACTCTTTCATACATAATATATTGATGTTGGCATTCTGTGGATGTTAAACGTAAATGGAGACGCCCTGATATTCTTGTAGCTCTTTTGTTAAAACTGCAAAAGTATTTATCTTAGCATCAAAACCGAAACTTATGAAGAATTCTTGGTAAAATTATTTATAAAAAAAATAGATGACTTGAGTGCCATCAGCTATAATCGAAACTGAAATTTATATAGAACTAGCATTGGCTGGGTGTTTGGATGTGTATGTTGAGAAAAAAAAAAAAGTGGTAGTAGGAAGGCAGGCTCGAACCCATGCCGCAAAGAAGGAAAAGAACGGGGTAAAACCTAACGTTTATGCTGTTACGACCACCGCCAAACTGGAAGCGACATTTTTTAAAATTAAGGCTAGACAATCTAAAGGAGAGGATAACTTTCAAAAATATCGGCGAAAAAAGTGACCCCCCCCTGTAGAAAAGTGCCTAGTTGAAGGGGAAGATATTAATGTTTTTAGCCAATTTTTTGATATTTGTCGTATGAAAGGTCGAACTTTAACACGATACTGATCTTGGTAAAATCCGTCGCCTCTATTGAAAGTTTAAGGCAGACATGCAAATAGACATACATACATACATTTATATATTCGTAACTAAAAATTTTCGACCCAAACTGATGAAAAAACTTGTCCAATCTCTGAATACCCTTTATGTAAAATTTCAAATATTTAAACCAGAAATTGTCTGAGTAATTTGGAAGAGACTGCAGAGGTCAATTTTTTTTAACTTTGACCCCTATTATGACCCCTTAAAATTTATTGTTTTGGGCTCAAATCAAGTTATTAAGTTAGATCCATGTCCAAGGAACCTATATCTAAAATTTCAAGTGTGTAGACCCAAAATTGTCGGAGGAGTTTGGTAGAGTTCTCAAAGGTCAAATCGTTGAACTTTGACCCCTTAATCGCCAAATTTCTGGCCAAAAACCGATCACATCGATTTTCCCAAATCTCGAGTCTGTAGACTAAAAATTGACAGAGTTATTGCATAGGGAAATGTACACAGACACGTTCACTTTTATAGATTCTGAGTAAAATTATTTATTACAAGAAATGGAAGGTCACAACAATTAAACGACAGTCACTCTGGAAAAAAATTTAAAAAAAGATGTAAGGGTGACACACAAAATAACAAATAAAATTTCATGGCTGGGAGAAGTTACCTCTTGATACCTCTTTTTGATGGAAGTTGATGCCGAATTGTGGAAGATAATTTAAAGTGAATTGCATCCATCATAAGAAACTGAGACGCACACACAGAATCTGAGGGATTTCAAACTGATTTGACCCATAATGAATGTGGATATGTTTGCTACAGTAATTTTACAGAAGAAATTAGAAATGCATGAAGTTTTCATTTGGTTTGAATGGCATTTCTTTATGCAGAGAATATGGAAAAAATGTGCTTTAATTAGAAGCCGCAAACATCGCATGAAGACTTCAATGAAATTGTTTCCCTTGCAAAGGATGTGCGCGTTTTTCATGTGCACGGGAGATTCTAAGTCATTTGCAGGAATAAAAAGCTACATTCAACAAATAATTAAAAAGGACAAAAAGGCAAAGTCATGATAAAATAGAAACTGAAGATTAGATTTTGTAAAATATCGATTCTGTTTAACAGTTTTCATAAGCAATGAAAGAATCAAATATACTAGTTTTACTAATAGATTCATACGTTTTAATAATAAATTTATTAGAATTATTAAAAAATTTGCTGCTAATAACATAATTGGTTTTCATCTTAAATATACATTTGCTGTTGACAGGAAAAATTTGTGTTCATGCAAAAAATAATCCGAGCAGGATAAATTGTATTTGCAAAGAAGTGAAATCCAATTAAAATTTATTGTTCCAAATTATATAATGAAATAAGCAAAGCAAAACAAAATACTGAATTTTCATATGCAAGGTATATAAAGAAAGAAACAAATTGAGTTTTCTTAGGTTCCCAATAACAGAATGTGAACAAAAAATACATAATGCATTCTTATCAGCAGTCTGTTAATGCTGATCGCAGTTGAAAGTGATTTGGTGTTAAAGGTTTGATTCTTAGCATCGATACGCTTGTCAGTTCTGTGCACATTAACTATATATATATATATATATATATATATATATATATATATATATATATACATACACACATATACATACATACAAATACACACACGTGCATATGTGTTTGTATGTATGGCTGTATATCTATATGATATTTCTCTTTATATGCCTGCCTGTATGTTCCACTTTTTCTTTAAAACTGCTTGGCCAATCTGGCAGAAACTTTGTATGGATCTTCGCTATGATAAAGTACAGTGAACTAAGCAATATGGTATCCATAAGTATTTTCCACAGTAAGGATTAATCACTATAACACATTTACTAGAGAGAAGCTTGACATAAAACGCTCCTAAATCAATGGCTTATAACATTTTTGTTTTTAACATGCTACAAAGTCTCGTATATACATATATATGTGTGTGTGTGTGTGTGTGTGTGTTATCGTATGATGTATATTCATACATCACTGCTCAAAGAAGGTGAGAGTCATAATAAATGAGGGAAATTGTCGAGGAAGGTACAGCCGTCCACATCTTTGGCATGTCAAATGTCTAAAGAGGCCTTAACCCTTGAGTTATATTCTGTATGAAGGTGAATAAATTCTCTAATATTAAGCACAGAGCAAAAGACTAATTCTTTGATCCTTGATACAGTACACAAAAATCTTGACACTTTTACTAAACTATATTTAAAGAATCTTATTTTTCAAGTACTACTCCCATCGGTGCATATGTGTAAGAATCTCTTTGCACATGCGAATGTGTATTTTGTGCATATCGGAATAATGTGTGTGCAACTGTTCATAAGAATCCAACTGTTCATAAGTACATAACTGGATATGTGCGTGTTTGTTTTACTAGAAAAGTGGAATTTAGCAGAGAATGAACTTTAAATATCTTCCCCTTTGAATTTGCAAGTTTTTGATATCAGATGAAGAAACTGTACAAAACGCGCAGTTCATCTCACATCAATCTTAACTTGTTTTAAATCATTTCTCGATTTTCGCCCATTTCAATCTCATTGTTGTTCATTCAAAACCACAATATTGCTAATACAATACTGACTACTGACAGCTGGTACTTAAGACAGAAAGAGAGGAAAGGAGCGAGAGTGGCAGGGGTGGGCTATCCCTTGTTTTATCTCTTTTTCTCTTTTTAAAAATCAGTTATTGGTATTGAGAGCCGTAGCAGTTGTGGTTGTAGTACTTCAGTTAGTAGGTCAATATCCTGTTGGTGTTACACGTTTTGTGTATGTGTGTTGGCATTGTGTCCGTAGCTGAGATTGTCGAAAGTAGGCCACATGTAAGTTGGCTAAGTTATCTATTAATGCTAAATTATTATTGATTCTTAGTAAGAACTCAATTGCAACATTAATCTCAGAACTGTTGATACTTTGCCAATTTTATCACACGACTCTTGAAAAGATGGAATATTTGGTTTAGTAGTAGTAGTAGTAGTAGTATAAGTAGTATAAGTAGTAGTAGTAGTAGTTATTGAATTTTTAATTTTTTCCTTTTTTTATTGTTTCGATTCAGACTCATTCAGTTTGATTTGATTACAATTCATAAAAAAAATATAAAATATAAAACAAAAACTTCAAGTGTTGATTTAAAAAGAAGAATGAAGAAATAAATTCCAAAAGCAATTAAAAAAGAAGAAACTAAAAAGACAGACAAAAAAAAAAAAAAAAAGAAAGAAAAAAGATAAATATAAAACATATGAAATAAAGGGAATGGGGGATGGGTATATAAAAACATTTATGGAAGAAAAAAAAGAAAAAGCAGAGAAATGATGGATGAAACAATGAGACAAAGAACAAGAAATGGTGGAGCTGACGGAGGAAAAGAAATGGTGGAGCTCACGAAGGAAAACAAATGGTGGAGCTCACGAAGGAAAACAAATGGTGGAGCTCACGAAGGAAAACAAATGGTGGAGCTCACGAAGGAAAACAAATGGTGGAGCTTACGAAGGAAAACAAATGGTGGAGCTCACGAAGGAAAACAAATGGTGGAGCTCACGAAGGAAAACAAATGGTGGAGCTCACGAAGGAAAACAAATGGTGGAGCTCACGAAGGAAAACAAATGGTGGAGCTCACGAAGGAAAACAAACGGTGGAGCTCACGAAGGAAAACAAACGGTGGAGCTCACGAAGGAAAACAAACGGTGGAGCTCACGAAGGAAAACAAACGGTGGAGCTCACGAAGGAAAACAAACGGTGGAGCTCACGAAGGAAAACAAATGGTGGAGCTCACGAAGGAAAACAAATGGTGGAGCTCACAAAGGAAAACAAATGGTGGAGCTCACGAAGGAAAACAAACGGTGGAGCTCACGAAGGAAAACAAACGGTGGAGCTCACGAAGGAAAACAAACGGTGGAGCTCACGAAGGAAAACAAATGGTGGAGCTCACGAAGGAAAACAAATGGTGGAGCTTACGAAGGAAAACAAATGGTGGAGCTCACGAAGGAAAACAAATGGTGGAGCTCACGAAGGAAAACAAATGGTAGAGCTCACGAAGGAAAACAAATGGTGGAGCTGATGGGGGCAAAGTTAAAAATCGATTGAAGAATAGGTGGTGTAAAGAAATATTGGTGAAAACAATGGAGAATATAAGCTTGAATTGATGGAGAAAAAATGAAAACAGAAAAAAAGAGAAAACGGATAAAGGAATCGAAAGGCAAAAATGGAAAAGATTGTAAAAAAAAAAAAATAAATAAATAAATAAAATTAGCCACAAATAGAAAATTAAGAAAACGAATGTGACAAAAAAGATCCAAAATGGAAGAGAAGAAAACGGAAAGTGAAAAATGTTGCTGAGGAAAGTTTCTCTTTTTTTATGGGCATTAGAAAGACAGCGAAGATGATTAGGAATGCTTTTAATTTTTAAATTCTAAGATTTATTCATAAAGTTTGGTTGGGGGTGTGCAAGGTTTGGTTTTTGCCACAAATAAAAATTATTGGGAAAGTACCAAGAGAATGGAAAGATGCCAAAAATAAATATTTAGAAAGAATGAAGCAACACATATAGACAAACAAAGTATTAAGATGGAAAAAAAAAATAAATAAAAAGAAATGCTGTTCTAAGTTTAATGGTCAGTATGATGAGTCAGATAAATTGTGTGAAATAAACAAGAATTTATGAATGTTTCCAGTTGAAAAAGTAACATGTTATGAAAATATTAAAATATTTCTGACCATATGAAATAGAGATGAGAAGAATTGGACGTTTAATGACAAGATGCAAAAGTAAGAAAGGAAAAGGGAAGAGATGAAATAAGAGGAGAATAGGGAAGGAAAAGTTCATATAAAGAAAAGGTATAAGGAAGGCAATAAGAGGAGGAAAAATAGATGTTTTTTGTGGGAGAAGAAGGGAGGGGAAAGAAGAAACTGTAATAAGACAATGATAGTACAAGAAAGAACAGGTAAAACAAGAATAAGCAAATACTCAGAGAATAAGATAAAGAAATGATTGTAAAAACGAGGGGAGGAGGTGATGGAGGATGAGAAAAACAGCAAAAAAGAGAAAAAGATTAAAAAAAAAAAATGGAGAGGGGTAAAGGAGTAAGAGGAGAAGTTAAAATAACAGAGAAAAAGGGGAAAGATTGGAAATATAAGACTACAACATAGACGAGGAATCTGTAAGAGGCAAGAAATGAGAAAGAAATAAAATAGAAAATTAAGAAAACTGAGAGGAGGGAGAAAAGATAAGAAAAAAAAAAAAACCCAAAAAACCCAAAGAGAATGAAAGAGAAGGAGAAAAAAGAAGGGAGAATAGAAAAAAGACCAAAGAAAATAAAAAGGTAACAAGAAAATTGATGATATATTCGTTTACATCCCTCCACTCCACAAACACATAGGATATTATACACAAGGAAGGCCAATTTTCGTGTAAGGTGCCCAGTTTATTTTTTTTATTTTTTTAATTATCTACTCCCTCTCCCCACACACACCTGGAAGGTACCAGAAGAAACAAGGCCAATCATTTTTTAAGGCATATAACTGGTCTAATGTTTGGAATATAAATTTATTATCATTTTTATTTATATAAGTTTATGACTTAATAAAGCTTTTGATTAATAATGAAAAAATAAATACATTTCCAAAATATAACCAGTTGGAAATAAGAAAAGCAAAACAATTGCACAGAAGATCAGGAAATTCAAAGAATCAACTAACATCAAGAAATCTTGTGAACGTGACCTGACCTTTACTGTCAGTAGTGATCTGTGTTGGATAAAACTGCCTAAAATACGGACGATTTCTTGGCATCATTCAACAAGTTCTTTGTTAGTCGCTTTCCACTCATCTGTTTAAAATTGTATACAATTGTGGTATGGTCACACTTAGAATTTACACCATCAGCCTGGAACACCTATCTGGCTCAGAACTTTAACCTAACCTAGAGACCATTAAGAAACGTGCAACCAAGCGAATACCTTCCATCAAACACCTGCCTTACTCTGTGAATACTTTGCTTCAGTGAGCTTGGATTCAGTGAAGCTCAAATATCTAACAAAATATCTTGCTAACAACAACCCTGGGCATCTTTTTGATATCCATGTGCCCGACACATGTGGGCACGCCTACAAAGTCAGAAAACAACTCCATGAGTTTTGGAAACATTTTTTTCTGTTTAGAGTTGAAGCAACAAAAAAACCACCTGCATCAATTGTTGACTGCTAAGACATTGCATTCTTTAAAACCCTCACGCAACCGAAATTAAAACTACAGCTGATATCAGCCTTCATATGTATGCACATTATGTATTATGACTCCTACACTGATTATTTCACTGACAAAAGTCCGAAGATATCACCAAGGAAACACATTTTGAAAATGTAGAGGCCCTCAAAAGTGCCATGGCAAAGGAACTGAGAGGCATTCCAGAAGAATGGTTCTAGCAATGCATAGAACAAGTGCAATGAACAGGAGGGAATGGGGGTATTTTTCAAGTATAAAAAAAAAAGGTTGATGCGCCACAAAATGGACAAATAAAACACAGTTGATTTAACTTGAGATTTATGGAAATAAACTAGATCTATAACTATTATTTCATTGTAGTCTAATTTAAATGAAAATACATCAGCACTTTTGTAAAATCAAATGAAGGGCGGCATATTAATGTGCACAACATCTTCAGTTTACAAGGAATATTTGATACATGGTTTAGGGAAAACCTATCAATAATATAGAATTATACAAGATTTAACTTTTAAATGGATCATTTTGAAAAATTATTTCTTCAAATAAAAATGTCATTAAAAAATATAAATCTGACATTTTTCCTTTTCAAATATTACAATATTTGGTTGAACAAAAGTTCCATTCTTATTCACAAAATTCACAAAAAAAACCCTGAAAATATATTGAAACACATAATTGTATGATATGCTTCCCACTGATTCACAAATGAATGTTTTTATTTTTTTAAATTATTAGCATTTTAGAAATTTAATTCGAAGTGTTTAAGGAAAAAATATGAAGACTGCAATTAAAATCAATTCAATGTTAAGTGGCTAAACTACTTATTATTATTTAATTTTAAAAAATGTCATTTAAATCTAATAGGTCCTACATATCTTTGTGCCTGTTTTTCAAGTACTTTAATAGATTGTGCTCTGATGAACTCATAACATTTGTGCCCTCTCAATGTACATACTCCTAACAAACTCGACAAGCAGAAAAATCCAACTCCTTCACTGCTGAGGTCTCTAAATGCCAGAAAGCCTTCTACTCTAATAACTTCTCCACTTAGACTGCTAGATTTTGGAATCCCCTCCTCGTTTCCTGCTTCCTTGACTGCACTAACCTGCAGAAGTTTACAGATAATGTGAAGAACACAACTCTGCACACTCCTCTGTTAAACATGGTCCCAAATAATAGCCCCTTACATTCCAAGTGACGATATGCCTTGTTTGGGGTGAAAAAAAAAAAAAAAATACATTTTACTTTTTGTTAATGTATATACATCAAGTTTTACACTGAAAGTCAAGAAAAGCACAAAATTTTCATAAACGTCCTTATTTGCCTACCTGCTACGGTAGATAAAAGACACAATGTGGAGAAAATTCAGCTCCTCAAAAAGGAGCACTTTGAACTAGGACAAACATAAATTGCTTCAGTCACGAGAACAGATACTACATTTCTACCCAATAATCAGTTCGACAGAGAGTGGGCTGCTGTGGCATCAGTTGGCCTTGCTTTGTCGAAATCAAGTAGGTTTCTCATCAGTCCCAGAAGGTGCATCCTTTCAGGATTCTCTCTTCGAAAAGGGGTTAGTATATTGCTGATCACCTGAGGCACTTGTATTGGAGAATATTAAGGAGTTGGTCCATGATTATTTTTGCAGAGCCATGATGCATTCCCTCAGTTGTGCTAGTTTCCTTTGTCCCACCTTCTGATTGTGGTGGAAAGGAAGTAGATATCTTCACTTTGATTCTAGTTGGAAGGTCAATAAAGGTTTTTTAGCTCTCTTTATACACCAGGGTCGGAAAAGGTGACCGAAAAGTCAGCGCCCCCAAGGAGATGCACTATGACCTGCAAATAGTGTTTGAGCAGCCCAGTCGCCATTTCCTAATACGGATGCCTTAGGTGATTAGCAATAAACTAACCCCTTCTAAAAAGAGGAGGCAAAGAGTGGATCTCTTAGAACTGTACAGGAACAGCATTACACCGCAATCAGCAGGAACAAGATCATTACAGGAATGCTTTAATCTGTTGATTTTGGGGGCTGAGGATAAAGTCTGAGTAAAAACTGACCTGCAAAGGAGATAACTGTAACATATCAAAAGGTAACTATATGAGATTCTTTGAAAATGACAACTTTTTATTATTATCTTGGCAAAATTTTTGTTAAATTCTTTTATTTAGTTACTTATCCCATTGTATATACTTCATTCTTAATTACCGAATACATATTTTAATCTTGTGATTTTCTGTTTAATCCACACATTAAATACATTAAACTGTTACTAAATAATATACACACATCCACTTGTCAGTCTGTATCCCTAGGGAGACGATTAATATCATTATTGAAACTTGGCCTTTTTGGTATCTGTCTTGATACTACACTTCACCTTTTCTGTCCTCTGTCAATGGAGGAGAAATCTGAGACAATTTTTATTTTTGTTCCTATCCAGAGTGACCATTTTTGGGAAGCTGGATGTTCCCCACACTAAAAACCGACCTTGTGTTTAACTCTGCTCTTGTATGGAGGCAAGTAAATAGGAACATCGTTGTTGAAAACATGGCTTTTATGATGTTTATATGATTTCACTTCTACATATGTATTGAACACTTTTGAAAATATATTCATTTTAAGTTTAATACATTTGAACTTTATATATATATATATTATTGTCGTAATATATAGTAACACAACACATCTAATAAAAAATAAGATTAGCTTTAAGGCTTCCAAAATTCATACTAAAATTGTTCACATGGACAGGTGGCACAATGGATAAAGTGCTTAAATCACATTCAATTCTAAGTGACAATCTTCTGAAGGTTAAAGATCCACTGCTCCTTTGACTTGTTTTATTCTCCACCATTCCACTTCGTCTATAATTTTTATCTCATCCATAAAAGTAGATGGTTTACGTTTTCCTTCTGAAATAAGCAGTGCGTACGTTGGGTGACAATCACCTACTTTAGAATATAATACGATATAGAAACTAATAGACAAAGTCACCATTAAAAAAAAAAAAAAATTACCTATATATATATATATATAGGCAATAATCTATAGTGATAAGTAGTAATATTTTACATCAAACAAGAATAGTTTAAGGCTCCCATAATTCATACTAGAATTGTCTACAAGGATCTAGTGGCAATAAAACGCTAAGTAAAATTCAGTTTTTTAAATGATACTCTTTTGGAGATTGAAGGTTCAATCCTTAATGCAGACGATATTTAGAATATCGCTGTGAATTACTGAAAACTTCTACTTGGTCATGGCTGATCGAACAAGAGCATGCTTTCCTCATTGATTGAATAAAGTGTTCCATTCAAAATTCCATACAGATTCCAGAGTTCGACAAGATACACCGGAAGAAGGTTGGGAGTTAAACCAACAGAAAATGTAGTGAAAAGAACAATTAACATGAGATTAGTAGTTCGAATAATCCAAATCTTAAAAATTCAGAAACATCGACTTTCATGACATTTAGTCTTAATCCATTAAAACACACACGGGGTTTCCAGCAAGAATAATTAGGTGCCTCTATGTATTCCTCCTCCAAGCCCTGAACTCCGTATATCTATTTCTGTTCTTATTTTTTTAAATTTCTATCATTTTCAGTTTATAAATTAAATCTAAATAAAATGTCATATTTTATGAATGTCTGGTGTGAATGCAAAATCCCACGATGTAATTGTTTGATCAAAATGAAATATCTAACTTATTAGTTTCAGAATATATGAGAATCTATCTCCAAAACGCTAGAAACAAACAGACAGAAACTATAATTCTTGTGTGCGTGTGTAGAGGAGCATATATCTTATGAAAATAAGATTTAATAGCATAAAACTAATTTTTATTTTAATAAGCAATTCATCATTCACACACACACACACACACACACACAAAAAAAACGTGAAATAATAGAAAGCAATTTCATTTTCAACATTCTAATATCCTTAAATTTTGGCATATATACTGCAAAAGCTAGATACATAGAATGAAAAATTTGTGTGTGTGTGTGTTTTAGTACATTTATGCTAACACAGCAATGAAGAGGTAAGAAAACTTGCAATTATTTAAGACTTTATAGAACCTTATGTTCGTGTTGTGATCACATATCTTCTTACTTTTCCCATTCCTTTTCTTCCCTCCTACTCTTCCCTTTCTTTTTCTCCTCCTCCTCCTCTTTGGCCTACATTTTCCTAGCTATTTCAAGATTGATTCCCATAAATTTTATTTATTGGAACTGATTAATTTTTCTTTCCTTTTTTTTCTGATTTTAATCTTATATTTTTGTGCTAGTTTTAGTAACAAAAAGAAAAAGGAAATCATTATTTTACCTTAACTCACATTTAGATTTGATATTTTTAACAAACATTTAAAATTAACCAAATTTATTATATAAATAAATAAAAAAAATGGTTAAAAAATTTAAGTGTTTAAACATTAACATTTCTCGGATGCAATATTTTTTGTATTCAATCATTCATATTTGTGGTATGTATGACAAGACCTGTTCTGTGAGCGACTCATGAGTTATAACATGTGAGAAAATGGAACAAAAATTGACATATTTTTAAACAGCTTTCCACAAGTGGGAGTTCAACAGGCATCAAGGATTTATTCAAATTATTATCTTTTGTGAAATGAAAAAAGTTGCAATGGATATCTTCAAGTCTAACATAAACAAGTTCCTGATGAACCGCCCCCTTAAGAGACTTTATCAAATCTCCATTACTAACGATTACTATGATATTGTCCCATTGATTACTATACACGCAATAACCCTTATTCCCGAGTGGCCCCCGGGCCTTGATAAGTGGTGACTTCCATGTAAAAAACTAAACTTACTATATAAACACACACATCTTTTATAGTTGTGTAAGCAATTCCCATTTTGCTCAACCATTTTAATATTTGTTAAATCGTTAAGAGAATAAATTACATTCAATATTTCAAAATATGAGAAGTTGGAAACATTAAAACTAATTAAAATTTTTAATTCTTAGCAAATCCGAATATACAAATTGAAAAATTTTATGAATAGATTAATTTCTATTTATAAAATCTTTCAATCTTTTCAAAATTCAAATTTGCTAAGAATTTTAAATTATAAATTAACTTTCAATATTATCAGGACTAATTTAGTTATAATTTCATAATTTCATAATTTAATGAAAAATAAATATTAGTTTTCTGGAACTATTTCAAAGATACTGAATTAAACAATTAAAACAACAAAAAAGATGTTTTTACTAAAGAAAAAAAAATTGCTTAATTATCTCCAAAAAAGCCAGTTTAGTACTAGAAATCAGCCTTTGCTCGATCAAAAGTGAAAACGTGAGATGCAGAATTTTTATGGAAGCACACAATGTGAAAAATTCAATTTTAAATAATTATAAAAAATTATGAAGAAATTGAAACGCTAATTTCTGTATTTTTGAAGATGTTAAGTATTAATTTAGGTAATCCTCTTGCAATAAAAAGAAAATGCTTATTAGAATTTTTTTCAATGTATACAATTAAGAATTTAAAAAGATTAAATTTAACTTGGTATTAGTTTTAAGTTCGGGTGCATTTTTAACAATAGCCAACAGTATTGTTGGCTAAAAATTCCTAAATTTGGATTCATCAAACTACTGCTCTCATCTTCGGTATCATTTTCACAATGTTTCAGTTGATGTAACCTCCAACATTCTTCAGGTGTATTTTGTCGAACATGAGTGGAACCCTTTATTTACTTCACTGGGGTAGAATGCTCTTGTTCCGTCAGCCATGACTGGATAGAGGTCCGAAGTAATTCGCAATTGTATTTTCTAGTACTAATTTTAGGAGTCTTAAACCAACTTATTTTTAGTTGTAAATATCACTATTTATTACTAAATATCACTATATATATATATATATATATATATATATATATATATATATATATATATATATATATATTATCTATTATTTATAATTAACGGTTCCCATATTGTATTAAATTCTATACTAGGTCTTAGTAATTGGTTGTCTCCTAGCATGTGTGCTGCTATAACTTTGAAAAACTATACAAACGTGAAACATGACATCCACTAAAAGTACAGTTAAAAGAACATCAAAAAGCCGTAGTACGTGCAGAGATTGAAAAATCAGGTACAGCTGACCATATCTGGAAGGAAAAGGAAACCATTTATCATTATGGGACAAAGTAAAAATTATAGACAGAAGAACGATGGAGAGTAAGATGACTCAAAGAAGCAGTACATATGCTGGGAGATAACAAATTATTAAGTAGACCTAGTATAGAATTTAACACAACATGGGAACCGTTAATTATAAATTATAGATAACATATATATTATATATACAGTAATATTTAGTAATAATTATTAATAAATAGTGATATTTACAATTAGAAATTAAAATAGGTTTAAGGCTCCTAAAATTCATACCATCTCAAGGACCAGTGGCGCAGTGGTTAGAGTACTTGGAAAAAAATCAATTGTAAAAAGTTACCTTCTCCTGAAGGTTCAATCCTCCGTGTGGGCGACCAAAAAATACAATTGCGAATTACTTAGGCTGACAGAACAAAAGCATGCTACCCTCATGAAGTAAATAAAGGGTTCCGCTTAAAATACCCTCTACATTCCCGAGTTTGACAAGATACACCTGAAGAAGGTCAAAGATTACATTGACTGATATGTTGTGAAAATCACATTCAAGAGGAGAACAATAGTCTGATGAATCTAAATAATCCTCATCTCAAAAATTCATAAACGTCAGCATCACTTTTATCTTATTTTTACATGGTAACCTGATTAATTCTTAAATGTGTGGTAACAATAAATTAATCCCTTTTAAGTAAAAGCAAAAGTGCATTTTAAGTGTGAAAAGTTAATTAAAATCACTGATTACACTAACAATTTATTCATTGAAAACATTAGTTAATATAATTATTAATATACAGCAGGTGGCATGCAAAACCTGTCTGAATTTTTTTTTTTCTTTTTGTAATGTTGTGCATCCTTATTTCTCCAAATGAGTAGAAATAATTTCATTTTTTAAATTTTTTTCTCAATGATACTTTCAAGATTATAAAAAAAATTCTTATGCTGATGTTTACACATTCATGGGTACAAGGAAAATATATTACATTTGAAATTTTTGCAAAAACTGTTATCATGGGACAGTTTAGACGCAAACTTCATTCTGAAATTGTAAGACTGGAACTTGTACCATGCAAAAGTCTATTTAAAAAATTGCCACGGAGCAGTTTCATGTATCCAATAACAGTTTGGCCGAAAATTGCATCCCATATCACATTATTACCCCTTGTTATGAATTTTTCACCACCTGCAAATCTGAAATGGATAAAATCCATTCTTCGACCCAGTCATCAGCCTCATCAAATGTTGCTAGAGGTTTGTTCATGAAAATTACTTCAGATAAATCAATTGTCATGTATTTCTTAAGCCAGTTTTGAGGTTTTAAAATCGTTGCTGCATTGAGGAGGAGTTATACAAGAGATTTTTTTTTTCTTTTTAGAAATCCTAATTTACAAATTATTCTACATCTTTTGTCATTCTAGACTTCCTCAATTCCAGACTTTTCAAAGATCTGCTCAAAAATTGGTGTTTTGTTATAACAGGGCGTTTGAGACAAATTTGATAATTTTTGGATATTTTATCATTTCAGATTGTGTGAAGTATTTAATAAATAACGGACAATTGTCTTTGTGTAGTCAGTTTGAGAGTTGGCAACCATGGACAACTGGAAAACACCAGAATATTAGAAGTGACCTGTATCATGATTTATGTCAGATTAAATCAGTTGTAGCTCAGTGTTCCTTGAATATCTTGAAGACAATGTAGAAGCAATGGCCAGCATTAAAAATAAAATGGTGCATCAATATCCAGGCAAATGACTGAACCTTGGCAAGAGAGTAGTAATTGAAAGAAAATGTTAAACAAGAATATTTGTTAGTCCTCATACAAGAGTTGCAAGGACCAACTATGCACTGCCAAGTCTCATGAGACATGCCTTATTGAAAGTCAAGACTCTTAAAAAGGTCAACCATCCAGTCAAGCTGGTTCTTAAAATCAGTTTCACAACGCACAGAACAACAGGTGGCTAACCTACAGTCTGCACAAACTTCTGTTGATCATGAAAACTTCTCTCAAACTGATGCCTTTTTGCTACATTAGGCTGTTCAACACTTTGGAAAACGGACTCAAACTCAATTCAGATGGCTGTATTGGATTGTATCCATTATTTTCAAGCATTGGATGAAGACAATAGCTGTGAAAAGGCCATGCATGTGGTAGTGAGCCTATGCTCCATGTCATAATTCAAGGAAAACCTAAAGTGGCTGTCCAAGAACTTTCACAACTTTATCAGTCCCAAAATATGATGTCTCAACTCACCTGGACCATTATACGTTGGGTACAGTTATGAAAGATATTAAATGTACTGACTGCAACATCAAAGAACAGTTGATTGCCAGCCTCAAACTGGTGCTCAGGTGTCTCTTGAAGGACACAATGCATGTTTTTGGCTCAAGTCTCAGCTGAAAGCTCAGCGCAGCTTTTTTGAGATGATTTTTTTTAATTTGGAGAATTTGCCAATTATTTTTCTTTTCTTTCAAAAAAAGTATATTTGTTTTGAGCACCTTGTATCTTGAGGAAACACATTCTTATTGCTTTTTTTATCATTGAATAAATTTTACAAAACTCATTTGCTATCACCACTCTGGACATTTTTTCAAGACAACTTCATTTTTAGTTTTAAACAGTTGTTTTCACCATTGCCATCAACAATTTGCAAAGCAACATACTCCATCCCTCAATTTTATTAAATTTTAGAGCCAGTAACCCCTATTAGCAGGAATTGTGGAAATTCCACAGTTGTATCCCTTTAATATTGCTGCCATGCTTACAACTATTTCTATTCTGTGGGCATTATTGCAAATGCAGACAATGATATCATTGTACTACTTTTATCCAAACTGAAACATGCTTATTGAAATACTCTGGTTAATGTAGTTTCAGAATATATCTGGTCTATCATGGTCTTCATGTCTATCCCCAAACCTTTGTAGGAGTTTGTGACATATTGTCATTCTATAGATACTTGAGACAAATGCATACCTCACGATATTATACAATCTTTGGAAAAAACAGATATTTTCCTTTGGTCTTAGGTGAAAGGCACAGAATGTACATTTCAGTTTTTCATGTTCCACACAACAGTGACATTAGATGAAATTAAATACTTTTTAGCAATGCATTTTCCAATCAGGTGATCTCATTTAAAAAAAAAAAAAAAAAAAAAGGGGGTGCAGGTTAATAATTTATGTACAAACATGAAATTGCCTTCACAGATTAGTTTAACCTGCATAGTAATTCCAAATAGCTATAAAACTAATCATTAAGTATTGTATAAAATTTAAGTAAATAATTTACTGAATTTTAAACGATTTTAAATTTAGCAAATGTTTCATAAATCTTTGAGTTATTGTGGTTTATTTGCTTTGCATAATAATTTAGACAGCAATTCATTTGTTTATACATCCAGCTATAATATTAAAACTTAGAATATTTAGACAAATAAACAAAAAACAGATTAATTCAACATGCTTTGTAGCCAGGCTTTGTAGAAAATATATGTAAAAACTATATGGGTGAAAGTCTGTAAATCAAAAGATACATTGTCAATAAACAATAATGCAGTGAAATGCTTTTAGCAATGTAAGAAATGAAAAATAAAATAATCTTGAATTAATCAATTGCTGATTTTATCATTAATGTATTAATTGATACATGCAAAATATATTTTAAAAATTAGTAAAGATTAAATTTGAGTTAGTAGATGTATAACAGTTCAGGTTGTAAGGTCAATTGGCAGTGGAAGGTCAAGGAAAACATGGAAGGAGGTGATAAAGATGGGCTTGAAAGAAAAAGATTAATCAAGAGATAGATTAGTCTGGAAATCAAATTTTAAAAACTCTTAAACACATGCCAGTATGTGAAACGGATTTTAAACTAAATATGATAAGGATTATCTTGAATTACTAGTGAAATATGAATTGCTTATATTATTGCTTTGAAGCTTTCTAATGTTATCAATGAAAGCAGTAGGTTTAATTTGCAATAACATGGAAAATGCTAGGTAGAATTGCTAGTTAAGCAAGAATGAGAAGAATTTAGTGTTTTTTTCTTTAATTTCATGTTTATCATTCAAGTTAAATTAAAGAAATTTCTCATCAATAGAACAAAATATGGTTTTCTTCCAATCAAATCTGTGAAATAAAGTTAATTTACGAAAACCTATGTGTTTTCGTTCACCTAAAATATCTCAACTGAATCCTACATTTATATTATTTGAATTCTTCACACTACTGTTCTCATTTTGTTCTTTTCAGAACATTTCAGTTGATGTAACTTCCAACTTTCTTCAGGTGTATCTTGATTAATATAGAAATCCACAAGGACCTGTGGCATAATGGATAAAGTACTTGATAAATTCAGTTGTAAGTTACATTCTTCTGGAGGTTGCACGTTCAATCCTTAGTGTGGACGACACTCAAAACAGAATCGAAAATTACTTAGGATTTTGGTGATGAAATGAAAACATGCTACCCCTGGTGGATCAAATGAAAGGTTCTATTCAAAATTTTGGGCAGATTCCCAAGTTCGACAAGATACACCTGAAGAAGGTCAGAGATTACATTGGCTGAAATGTTGTGAAAATATCAATCAAGATGAGAAATGTAGTCAAAATAATCCAAATACTCCAAATTCAATCCTCATCTCAAAAATTCACCAACGTAATAAATTCTACAAACCAGACAAAAACCCACCTCACAGCAAATCGCGCCTTTTTCTCTACAATCATCGAAACAAAGGTCAGCTTTAAATAAATCAACAGAGGGGTTGATATAAAGCAAAACAAAAAAGAATCATCATGCCCCCACCACCAGTGCTGCTCCTATGTCTTACCTCCAAAATCATTTTTTGATATCTCGGATTCATTGGCAAAATGATCGTCCATAGATTGGTTTGGTTTGTCCGTTTTACATCGACCACTTTTGGATGATTTAATGCCGCAACAATGTAACCTATTGTAAACAATTTATTGTAAATTATTAGTTGAACACAAGTTGCTATTTTACCCATAGTTGGGTAGAAATTTGGGGTTCATACCTTTCCATATGGCATCAGCACATAATTGGACAGAATAAATTTTATAAGCATCTCTTCATTAAAGCCTAAAAACATCTTTATGCTACTAGTTCATACTTAAAATTCCCCAAACAGAAGTTTGCACCACTTTTAAGTTCACTTACAGAAATTATCTATAAAACATATCTAGATAATTTGTTTACAATTTTCATTAAAATCCATTATGTTTTGGAGTCAAAAAATGTCTAAAATTAAAGTCTCACGTTTAAAGGAAACTTTGCTTGATTAGTGTCTAATTATGGATCAAATTAAATGTAAATTTGAAATATTTCAATTTGAAAATGAGAGGTTGTGCTATATTATGCCCTTATTAGCCCAAAAAAACTGAAATTTGAGGAATACATTTTTTTCTTGGGGTCAGGGTTGGTTTGGGGTTACCACTTATCAAGACCCAGAGGTCACTCTAGGATAAGGGTTAAGTATTAGGTAGATGGGGAAACAACGAGATCAGTCATGATGGAACTCAGAGCTCAATTATCTAAGTGGGCGACGCAATAGGAATTTATATTAAATTTGAAGACAACCATGTTATAGTCAGCCGGGAACAAGACGCAGTATTTTGTTCCACAGGCAGACAGTTCTAGGAAAGAAGTTCTGCTCACAGAATTTTCATTTAGTTTTGGGCACAGATAGAGAGTAAGGAAAATTGTTGGTGATGTTTCAGCTGGGCAAGTATTGGAGTTAGTTCCAGTTATAGCTTTTTGAGCACAATGATTGGGATATTGTCAGGGCCGCTGGAATCAAATTTCTTGATAAGTTTGAGAATATCTTGTATAGATGTTGGATGTCACTCAGCATATTGTTAGTCATAGGAGAAAATTCAGTGGCCATTATCACACAAGATGGAGTGATGTGAAGTTCTTAGTAAAGAGTTTGGCTTCGTTGGTGCTGAAATAATAACCTCAGTTTATGATGGTTGCGATGGAAGTTACACATCTGTTCAGAACCTCGTTTGCTATGCACAAAAACATGAGAACCTAACCTCTGCTCAGCACTACTTTAGACTTAACACTTGGAGCATTTTCAATGATATTTCGGCAATGGTTGCTAGCCGTTCAATAGGCGGTTTTACTTTATGAACATCCGTTTCATTTAAAGTAATTAAAATAGTGATTTCAATGTGCAATTGCAGCAGCACGTTGGCTATTCAGTTTAAGTTGAAAGTTTTTAGACAGTATATAGTTATCTATGCTAATAGTTAATCTGTTAAGTCAGATGCTACAGAAGACATAAAATTGAGAGGTATCTAAATTATTACTAAGGGCTTTCACCCATTTTTATCCCATTTGCAAAAAGAACCTAAATTAAACTATAGTCCAAAATATAACCTCTTACTCTTAGTTCCCAAATTCATAGTTTAATAAGTTTCGTACAGAAATATATAACTAAATGCACAAGCCTAACTTTATATAGAAATATAATTAGTATTAAAACAATCGGAAATGGGAATTGCAAAATGTAAAAATTTGGGGGGGTATTGGAAAAATTTGTGTCTATTTTTCAATGCCAAAAAATAATTCTTTTTATTGTTTTTCTTTGTTTCGATTGTTTAAAACTTAATTTTGCATGGCCAATATTGATGAAATAAATATTTATTGATTTTAAATTATCAGTAAAACTAAAATCCATAGATTACTCCTATAAGTGCTTTTACGTTTACAAAAATATGCTTACATTACATTTTTTTCAGTAACTCGATCCCCACTCATACTCTATATTTGGAAATTTTTTTTAAAAATCGAAATCAGAAGCTGTAAAAATATTGAAATCGTCTCATCACTAGATATAATAGAGAGAGAGAGAGAGAGAGATTGTAAGTAAATTGGTATTGATTGTAAATGATTTAAAATATGAAATATTCTTAAAATAAATTATTTTAACAGAATCTCATCAAACATGCCCCCATCTGTTAAGATAAAATGGATTGATGATCAAAATTTTTGTCACATTTTAAAAATTCTTATATCAGCTCATGGTTAAGGTGGTGCTAAGCAGAATATCCAGTAATGTGAGGAAGTTTCAAAGAATGCGAGTGCAACATGAACATAAAGGCAGTTGGTAGAAGAGAAAGGTTCAGTAGAGTCCAGTCAGTCCAATCGTTGAGAAAACAGGACAGAAAATAACATCAGTAGATAATCTCTCCCCCACACACCCTTCATTCATTAACACGCAAGCAGAACATCACATGTCGTCCATATATTGCTGGTAAACAAATGCATATATTCATACATACATAGACATCAACAAAAACTACTTTAATAAATTCTTTCCTCAGGTTGCCAGTTTTGAAATTTCCTCACTGCTACCCAGACTATACAAACATGCAAAAACTTAAATGTAAACAAACAATTGTTAAAGTTGACCCCTCCTCCCTCCACCAAAAATATAACCCCTACTACAGTAGCTCGTTTTTAAAATACTAAAACTAAAAAGTAAAAAATGAATAAAAATAGAATAAAAACAAAATAAAATAAATAGATTATAAAATAGAATAAAAAATTAAAAATAGAATTAAAAAAATAGAATAAAAAATTTTAAAAATAAAATAAAAATGAAATAAAAATGGAATAAAAATTATAATAAAAATGGAATAAAAATTATAATAAAAATGGAATAAAAAAATATAATAAAAATGGAATAAAAAATATAATAAAAATGGAATAAAAAATATAATAAAAATGGAATAAAAAATATAATAAAAATGGAATAAAAAAATATAATAAAAATGGAATAAAAAATATAATAAAAATGGAATAAAAATATAATAAAAATGGAATAAAAAATATAATAAAAATGGAATAAAAAATATAATAAAAATGGAATAAAAAATATAATAAAAATGGAATAAAAAATATAATAAAAATGGAATAAAAAATATAATAAAAATGGAATAAAAAATATAATAAAAATGGAATAAAAAAATATAATAAAAATGGAATAAAAAAATATAATAAAAATGGAATAAAAAAATATAATAAAAATGGAATAAAAATTATAATAAAAATGGAATAAAAAATATAATAAAAATTTAAAAAACAGAATAGTTTATATTGCCAAAAATGAATGCCATAATTCCTATTGCTCATTTGTATACAGACATTCATATATACACACACGGCTATGTACGCATACACACAAAACTATCTATGCAACTATACACATCTACTCAATGGTATCGAACATAAATAATTATGAGGAAATCTTTATTATTAACTAAAAACAAGAATAAAAACATAGAAAGAAGAGAAAAATGGAGAAAAATAAATATCTACAACAACAACAATCAAGATGATAACATCAAGTAAAAGCGAGAATCTGTATTGACAAAGAAGAAACCCAATAAGCCATGAGCTACAAGAGATCAGGTCCCGGGGAAAAGGATAAAAATGGCCGAAAGGGAAAGAAATAAAAAAAATGATGGAAAGTTACAAGTTTATAACAACAACTATGTTTATGGATGAGAAGGGGGAATTCTGCTGGCGTGGAATTTCATTAATTTGCATAAAAGCTGAGCAATTTCCAAATCTATCATAATTTATTTCATTCAGTCATCTTCTTGTGTGACTCATCAAAAGCCACAAACAGATTGGAGTGATGAGGGGGGGGGGCGAACTGACAGTGGAAGAGTAGGAGGAAGGGTTGAGCTTGAGCTTGAGCCGGAGAAAAGTAAATCAGGCTGGCCCAGCTGAACTGAACCACGGGCCCTCTCTCCCTTTGCTGAAGGCTTTTCCTTAACATGACATTTCACTCCCTTATTAATGATTCAACAATGAAAGGGGACGATGGCTAAAAATAAATAAAATAATATAAAAAATCCTCCAACATCTTATTCGAATAATCAATTACAATTTTTAAATTCAATCAGTAAAAATATATTTAATTCTTTCATATCTATGTCGGTTGAAAGATTATAACTAAAATTAATAAAACAAATTATATTTGTTTTATTAAACCTTTTAATTATTTTCAATATTATTACATATGAAAAATTTCCAGAAGTTATAAATAAAAAGTTAAATAATAATACACACACACACACACACATATATATATACACACACACAAGCAGGTGGCCTGGTCATAAAATATGCTTAAATATATTTTAATTTATGCAAATTTCGTATTTATTATTATAGAGCCAATTCTATATTGATTATTATATTTAAAAAATTGCCCAATATATAGAGTGATTTGGTGCTATCAGCTAGAATCGAAACTAAGATATAAAGCTTTCCAGCTTTATTCATTATCCCCTGAGCAACGTTTATAGGCAGGTAAAAAGGTAAAAAGTTAAAAAAAAAAAAAAAAAAAAAAAAAAATGACGTTGTTTAACCTAATAATGTATATTTGCATATGCGTAGAACACCCTTTAAGTCAATTTACACCTGCTAAGTTCCAATATCTTTTTCAATTTTGACCCCATAGCAGCTATTTTTACCAACTAAAAAACAAATCAAATTCGTTCCACAGGTCCAAATCACCTATACATCAAGTTTCAAGTCTGTAAATCAAAAATTGACAGAGTTTGGTAGAAACTGTTACTCTCACAGACAGACAAGGCCACTTTTATATTTATACTAGCAGCCCAACAGATGTTGCACAGTCGTAAAATACACTCAAATATATTTCCATTCATGCAGAGAACCAATTTTCTATTGATTAATACATTGTACCCAATATATATTAGTGATTTCAAAAGTTAAAAAAGAAATAAAATAAAAATATAGAAAAAATATTTAGCTCTCCAGAATTATTTGTTACCATCAGAAGTCCATATGCATATAAAAACATATGCATGTAAAAACATAAAAATAACGTTATTAAATGTATATTTGTGTATTTGTGTATGTATGAAAGTAATAACGCTTGCCAAATTACAATTTTTTTCAATCTTAAACTTCATAAAATTCTGTACCCCCACCCCCAATAATATACACGAGGAAGGAGACTCACCCAGGATTTTATTGTTATTGAAATCAATGAAATCGATTGATTGATTGCTCTAGTTGGGGACCCATCGCAGTGCATTGGGAGGAAGTTTCACAGCCCCTCCCTACAGTGACAGTTCACAGTCTACATTGCACTGTAGAGAACCTACTGTTGATTTTATAAAATGATTTTTAAATATAATGGCTTGAATTTTAAAGTTTTGAAGTTTAAAATGCAAAAGTCAAATATCATGCTTCAATTGTGCTCTAACAGAAACATTCATTTCGAACGCGCCTCTGTCATATCAAAGAACCTATTGTCGATTGTATATGCGTGGCCTTACTGCTTGTGTGGTGACAATAGCTCATATTTAAGTTTAAAATAAAGTCAAATATCATGGTTTAGCAATACACAAAAAAATCAAAATGACTTAAAATATCTCCATAATAGCATCCATAGAAATAGCTGGATAAGCTAAGAAAAAAGCTTTTTAAATTTAAATCTGATTAAAATTAAGAAAGTTATTATTTTTGTGCTTTGCACCTTTCTATATTATTCCTTCTTTAAGACCATATGCGTTTTGTCACATTTTTTACACTACTTTTTCAGTAAAAATGTTGTATCTTTGTTAAAACACAAGATTAAGCAACAAAATTTGCCATATAAGTGTATTCTTGTGCAAGGAATCAGAATATGCGACTGAAAATCTCCAAATTAATGAAAATGGTTTCCAAAAAATATGCAGTAAATGCACATAAATATGCTGTAATTCCTTAACAATGCAATGTATCCATTAAAAGAAAAGATGTTAAAGAACTGAAAGTTGAATTTTAATGCATTTTAGGTCCAAAAAACTTAAATCTAAATCTAAAACTGTTTAAAAACGAATATAGTGCAATATTTCTTTGGTATTATTGTTACCCTCCACTCCATCTGACCACCTCTCCAAAATATATGATTCTACCTTTGTAGATAATTACGTGTGAACACCTTGAAAAACTTTAATGAAAGATAAACAAAAAATATTTTAGAATTTAATGTAAAATGATTCCTCATTTTGAGCTTTTCCAGCGTTTAGTTAGCCATTTTTTTTCTATGGGAGATAAATCCTAGGCGGCTTTTTTTTTTTTTTTTCTAAAGGCAATCACATGTGGTTTAAAGAGAGTCTTTGTGCAATTATGGTAGGGTGGGGAGGTTACCACTCTGATTTTGAGTTAATGATAGGGCTAAGGGAAATTATGTGTGAACATCTTCAAGACTTGATAGAAACAAAAACAATTTTAGAATTTAGAGTGGGTTTGGTTTCACATAAATTTAATGTAAAATAATTCACCATTTCGAGATCATTCTAGCGTTTTAGAACAGTTGATTAATTCATTTTTATGGGAGATAAATCGTGCACTTTTCTTATAGAAAAGATGTTTTTTTCATGCTTATATATAGCTTACCAAAAAAATTCGTTTATAAACTTTCCAGTTTAAGACATTTTTACTTCTTAACTTCACTAGAAACTGAACACCTACAAATATTTAAATATTGATTTTGCATGGAGGTGGGGGGTAAATTAGTTTCCATTCGATAATAATCCGCTGAAAACATTTTAAGAAAGACGAAAATAAAAAATATAGAGGGGGGGGGAGGTACGCTCGTACACGTGAAATAAAAAAATCATATTTCACATTTTCGGTTGCAAAACAGTTTAATTCACTGTAAAAACTAATGCACGCAAGTTATACATTTAGAAAGCTTATTTTCTTGCCTTTTCAACAATATAAATATTTTTAACATTTGACCAATGTATGTATATTAGCATTAGAACAATCAATCGGAAAATAAAAACTTTTTAGGGTATCGGAATCACAAAAAAATTTTAAATTTAAACATTTTTTACATTTGACCACTGGCAAAATTTTTGAAATATTTATATTGTTAATAAAATAGCTCTAACATGTACAAACATTTTTTTTATATTCATATTTTTAATTAAAAAAAAAAGATTGTTCTGAAATAAAAATCAACAAAAATAAATAACAAAAAAACGTTTGTTGTTTACAGCCGCTACTGATACTGCTCCTACTAATAGTCTGTCTTACACTCAAACTAAAAGGATTTTTTTCCGAGTATCATGATTTTAAATTGCTAGCTACCACAAGAGAAAACAACACACAATTATACTTCTAATAGTAAACAGTAAAAAAAGATTATTTTATTTAACAGTGGTGTCTGAAGAAAATTCTTTTGCAAAATTTTCAATACTCGTTATGTTGAAGTCTTTTTTTAAATAACGAGTGGTCAAAAGTATTTTGGACACTCCAAACATTAAAAGTGGCATCTCTTTTGGATAGTTTCCAAATTTAATGACAAAATTCTTAATAGAAACACGGTACAAGCATTTACAAATCAAAGGGAGGGGGGCGTCTTTACAAACCTTACCAAAAACGCTGTTTTATGATGTTCACATATTTTTTTCACTTTATTTGCTCAAAACTCTTTAAAAATATAAAGTACATTTGTTATTTATTAATTCATTTGAAAGTATATCTATTTCCAAACACTTGTATTTTGAGGACTTAAGATGCTTTGGTTTTAAAAATATGACGATTTTAGCAGAACACCCTTGAAATCTGTGATTATCCAAAGCGTTTTATCATCCGTGTGTATTTATACATGGTTCAATTGTGGTTTAAAAAGAAAGATTCCTTTCAAACGTGCCCCTGTCATATAAAAGAACCTACTGTTGATTGATGTTGAGCCTTTCGGATTGTGTAATGATAAAATTTTCCAAATGCACTTATATTAGGCTTTGTAAGATATTAACTGTGGTCAAAATCGCCTGTTCTTTCTTTCAATTATCAATACTTACTGAAGACATTTCAATACAAAACTTGCAAATTTTTCCAATTCCAATACCTCAAAAAGTTCCGATTTTTTTTTTTTTTTTTTAAATTTCGATTCATTGTTCCAACACTAACACACACACACACACATATATATATATATATATATATATATATATATATATATATATATATATATATAGCCTTTGAGACTTTACGCGACCGGTCGCCACAGTCAATTGAAAATTTCTTGGGGCGACTAAAAGTAGTAAATCACTCGCCCACCAGTCAATAAAATTTCTTTAAATAAAGAAACGGGGAAAAACTCATTTTTATGACCCTCAAATATGCGGTGACTATAAACATTGAGTTGCATATTACAATTATGTATATATATATGTCATCATTTGTGAATTCTTTCATCTCTAGCTGTGAGACCATTGGAATATCGTATTGAAAAAAGAGTGGTCACGCTAAAGGTCAACAAGAAGTCAAATTTATACATTCAGCATGTAGTCAAAATGTCGCCTTCATTTAGCTCTCTGATTTTGAAATTCATTTGAAAAAAAAATTCTTCAACGCTACAACTACATACACTTTATGCTTACAAAAATAAAGACGAACATTTGAAAGAGGAAAAAACACATCGTTCCATCAAGCACACACCGAAAATTAAATTATACAACAAGTAAGTAATCATATTTTTCTCAATTATATAAATTCAGATATTTGCATGCTTTTTTTTGTGCAACTTTCAAAAAATCATCGATACACAATTTAAAAAATAATATTCTAAATTTTAGAATGTTGTTCCGAGGTGAATTCTTTGTTTTAATAGAAACAAAAGAGACCAATTTCTGTTCTATATCGAAGCTTTTATTCCATAAATTACAAAGAAAAATTGACCGTTTAAATTTTAAAAAGATATTAAGCCATGCCGATTTTCTAAGAAATCTAGTTCATTCCATAAATGGTATTTTTTTTCTTCTTTTTTTTCTTTTTTTGAATATTGGAGATTTCGGGCCACGGAGATCTTGTACCAGGAGATTTCAGTCCACAATCGTGAATATCTGGAGATTTCGTAACACTTTTTTTTTCAACACCCACGGTTTAGGCTAGATATTTTAATTTTTGTATGAAATTTTACGACATAATTTGGGTATTGAAAGAATAGTTTGTTGATATTTTTATTAAGAATAAAGAAAAATATAATTGTTGTAAAATTATTTACTATTATTGACTGAAACAAAGACAAAGCCGGACGATTAAAAATATTTGGGGGCGAGTAAATTTTCCCCTCACACTCGACTGCTCAAAGGCTATATATATATATATATATATATATATATATATATATATATGATGAAACTAATGGAAATAGTATTCCGACAAAATAGAGAAATAAAAAGGAACAAACTGTATTATGTGTTCATCGACGTTTCGTCTTTATTTCGAGATATTCATTCATTCATCCAGAGGAAGTCTTGAAATAAAGACGAAACGTTGATGAACACATAATACGGTTTGTTCCTTTTTATTTCTCTCTCTAGATTATATATATATGTGTGATATTTACATCTATAAATAAAATAGGTGTAAGGCTCGTACAATTTGTACTAGAATGGTCTACAGTGGGTAGAGAACTTGATAAAAATTCAGTGGTAAAAGTGACTTCCTTCTGAAGGCTGAAGGTTCAATTCTTAGTGTGGACAACAAAAAATATATTTGCAAATTCCTTAGGATTTCTATCTGCTGAAGGAGTTGGAGGTTGAGAATAGTAGTCAGAAGAATCCAACTAATACAGACACACACATTATATATATATATATATATATATATATATATATATATATATGAGATTATAAGAAGATTATAGCAATGCTGTAACTGCTGTAACTGGCTGTTGTATTGGCATGACGTATGAACAAAACTGGACAAACGAACGAAAGTCTTATTTGTTTTGTTATTTTATTTGACTTTATATATCCATTTATTTTTCAAGATAATTACAATACAAATCAGTAAATATGAACTTACTGTTTGATGTAACAGGGATCGTGGAGTTCTTAATATATCGAAATAACATCTCTTTTTCAAGAGAAAAGGGACCAAAGAATGTCCCTAAAAAAGGAAAACATTGAAATGCGAAAATGAGGTGTGGGAACGGAACAACTGTAAAGAAGAAAATGGTTTATGCATGGGTTTATATATATATATATATATATATCTATTATATCTATAAAAGTGAATGTGTCTGTCTGTCTGTCTGTCTGTCTGTCTGTGTACATTTCCCTACGCAATAACTGTCAATTTTTAGTCTATAGACTTGAAATTTGAAATACCGGGTACTGAGATTTGGGAAAATCGATGTGATGGGTGTCAGCCAGAAATTTGGCTGTTAAGGGGTCAAATTTCAACGATTTGACCTTTAAGAACTCTACAAAACTCCTCCGACAATTTTGGGTCTAGACACTTGAAATTTTAGATATAGGTTCCTTGAACCTGGATGTAACTTAATAAAGTGATTTGAGCCCGAAACTATAAATTTTAAGGGGTCATAATAGGGGTAAAATTAAAAAAAAAATTGACTGCTTTTTCTTTTTTGCTCAACATACACTTCCAAATACTCGGGCAACGCCGGGCACCCATGCTAGTATATATATATATATATATATATATATATATATATTACAATACAGACATTTTAATTTTTTTATTTATTCATCTGTTAAATTTAATCTTTTTTTTTATTATTTGTTGATTTAAATGTTTTGTTTAATTGTTTAACGGACGAGATATCGGTTATTATTTAAATTCTTACCGAAAGTAGGTAATGCTGTGCATCCGTAATGGAGACAGCATTAATGTTAAACCTATTAAGTTTTTGTGTTAGGCTGTGTGCGTCAATAAAATATGCTGATCTTATTTTTTTTATTATATATTTGTTTATTAATATCCTATTAAAAAATATATATATATACATAATTGTAATATGCAACCCAATGTTTATAATACATGCGTTGTCATGGCAAAGCATGAAGTTAATCTAATAAATAGTAAAGCAGAAAGGGCTTACACTGAGTTTCTGATTATCGTTATTAATAGACATTTTCATTTGTATGCTTATCTATTTAATTTAACCATTTTTGAACAGGAAAGGTGAAGTATAGCATCAGAACATACAATTCGTATTCCTGTGTTTATTTGTTCACAATTTGATTATTACTTTTCTAATTAATTTTATACTGAATACTTGCATAAACTTTATTTCATTTACTTTTTTATAAGTATGATTCTTGCAAAATTATACGCTCAGGATTCTTGCAAAATATATGCATAAAGGATTCTTGCAAGATATATGCTCATTTGCACATTACATTTAGGAAAATCGATTTTACTAAAATATCTATGTTAGTTACCGCTTATAACGAGAGAATTGTTTTAAGTGTTCTATTAAGGATTGTTATTTAAAGTTGGTTTATATTGATAATATATTTAATTTAATTTATTTTGAATCATCATTACCGACATCGATTTTTTTTAGAAAGTATTTTCGAGCTATTTCCCCTGGATGCCACCTGTTGAATCAAATACATTATTTCCCTTTGTACATTAACTGGTGGTGTTTTTTTTGTTGTTTTTTTTTGCATTTAAACAGGGGTGTTTTGTAATTTCATAGATGATTATAAGAAAACTGAAAACAATTTCCTTATTTCGATTTTCTTTTTTTTATCAGAGTTACATTTTTTATTTAAAAGAAATAAACAATCCAATTATGATTCTTCATTTAAAACAAAAATAAAAAAAAAACTTTCAAGCATTATTTTTGGAATTAGTTTAAATACAATAATTTCTAACGTGATTTCGCAATTAACACTGTGGATTAGGAGATTCTTGTACAAGCATTAGTTTTTCACGTTTGTGTACACCTACTGATGATCATTTTGTTTTATTTTTAAATAAGGATGTTTTGTAATTTTGGGAGATAATTATATTAAAACAAAAAACAATTTCCTTATTTTGATTTTTTTTTTACTAGAGGGTTAAATTCTTATTTAAAAGAAAAACAATCCCATCCAACTACGATTCTTTATTTAAAAAAATCCAACAACAAAAAAAAAATTTCATTTACATAGTTTTTTTTTGTTTTTTTTGCACTTAAACAGGGTGAAAAGTTTTTCAACTGTACTATTTATTTGGCATTTTCTTGTGGTGGCTAATTACATTACATCAAAACATTTCTCTTATTTCAAGGGTTATGTAAATCACTTTTTATCATAACTCCTAATTTTTTTTTTCTTTTACTAACACAATGAATCATGACTAATCATTTTTATAATATAAAAATGTTTATTTCGGTTAACACAAATTCTACTCTGTTATTTTTGAAACTGAATTGTTTAGTTTGTTTTCATTACAACAGACCATAAAGACATATCTTTCTAGATTGAAGCAGCTTTAAATAAATTTGCTTCAGCTGGTACATAGTCATAAAAAAGTGCTCAATATCCAGAGAATAGCTTCTGTTTGCATCCCTTCTGCCAAAATATCTGATGGAGAGGTTGTCACATACTTTTTTT
>NC_136515.1:35029395-35181895 GCF_053919585.1 Euprymna scolopes
TGAGATAGAGAGAGAGAGAGATAAAGAGTGAGATAGAGAGAGAGAGATAAATATTTAGATAGAGAGAGAGATAAATATTTAGATAGAGAGAGAGAGAGATAAATATTTAGATAGAGAGAGAGAGATAAAGAGTGAGATAGAGAGAGAGAGAGAGAGAGATAAAGAGTGAGATAGAGAGAGAGAGAGAGAGATAAAGAGTGAGATAGAGAGATAAAGAGTGAGATAGAGAGAGAGAGATAGAGAGAGAGAGATAAAGAGTGAGATAGAGAGAGAGAGAGATAAAGAGTGAGATAGAGAGAGAGAGAGATAAAGAGTGAGATAGAGAGAGAGAGAGATAAAGAGTGAGATAGAGAGAGAGATAAAGAGTGAGATAGAGAGAGAGAAAGATAAAGAGATAGAGAGAGAGAGAGATAAAGAGTGAGATAGAGAGAGAGAGAGATAAAGAGTGAGATAGAGAGAGAGAGAGATAAAGAGTGAGATAGAGAGAGAGAGAGAGAGATAAAGAGTGAGATAGAGAGAGAGAGAGAGAGATAAAGAGTGAGATAGAGAGAGAGAGAGAGAGAGATAAAGAGTGAGATAGAGAGAGAGAGAGAGAGATAAAGAGTGAGATAGATAAAGAGTGAGATAAAGAGTGAGATAGAGAGAGAGAGAGATAAAGAGTGAGATAGAGAGAGAGAGAGATAAAGAGTGAGATAGAGAGAGAGAGAGATAAAGAGTGAGACAGAGAGAGAGAGAGATAAAGAGTGAGATAGAGAGAGAGAGATAAAGAGTCAGATAGAGAGAGATAAAGAGTCAGATAGAGAGAGAGAGAGATAAAGTGTGAGATAGAGAGAGAGAGAGATAAAGTGTGAGATAGAGAGAGAGAGAGATAAAGTGTGAGATAGAGAGAGAGAGAGATAAAGAGTGAGATAGAGAGAGAGAGAGAGATAAAGAGTGAGATAGAGAGAGAGAGAGATAAAGAGTGAGATAGAGAGAGAGAGAGATAAAGAGTGAGATAGAGAGAGAGAGAGATAAAGAGTGAGATAGAGAGAGAGAGAGATAAAGAGTGAGATAGAGAGAGAGAGAGATAAAGAGTGAGATAGAGAGAGAGAGAGAAAAAGAGTGAGATAGAGAGAGAGAGATAAATATTTAGATAGAGAGAGAGATAAATATTTAGATAGAGAGAGAGAGAGATAAATATTTAGATAGAGAGAAAGAGATAAAGAGTGAGATAGAGAGAGAGAGAGAGAGAGAGATAAAGAGTGAGATAGAGAGAGAGAGAGAGAGATAAAGAGTGAGATAGAGAGATAAAGAGTGAGATAGAGAGATAAAGAGTGAGATAGAGAGATAAAGAGTGAGATAGAGAGAGAGAGATAGAGAGAGAGAAATAAAGAGTGAGATAGAGAGAGAGAGAGATAAAGAGTGAGATAGAGAGAGAGATAAAGAGTGAGATAGAGAGAGAGAGAGATAAAGAGTGAGATAGAGAGAGAGAGAGATAAAGAGTGAGATAGAGAGAGAGAGAGATAAAGAGTGAGATAGAGAGAGAGAGAGATAAAGAGTGAGATAGAGAGAGAGAGAGATAAAGAGTGAGATAGAGAGAGAGAGAGAGATAAAGAGTGAGATAGAGAGAGAGAGAGATAAAGAGTGAGATAGAGAGAGAGAGATAAAGAGTGAGATAGAGAGAGAGAGAGATAAAGAGTGAGATAGAGAGAGAGAGAGATAAAGAGTGAGATAGAGAGAGAGAGAGATAAAGAGTGAGATAGAGAGAGAGAGAGATAAAGAGTGAGATAGAGAGAGAGAGAGATAAAGAGTGAGATAGAGAGAGAGATTGATAAAGAGTGAGATAGAGAGAGAGAGAGAGATAAAGAGTGAGATAGTGAGAGAGAGAGAGAGAAAGAGTGAGATAGAGAGAGAGAGAGAGAGAAAGAGTGAGATAGAGAGAGAAGCGACGGAGAAAGAGTGAGATAGAGAGAGAAGCGACGGAGAAAGAGTGAGATAGAGAGAGAAGCGACGGAGAAAGAGTGAGATAGAGAGAGAAGCGACGGAGAAAGAGTGAGATAGAGAGAGAAGCGACGGAGAAAGAGTGAGATAGAGAGAGAAGCGACGGAGAAAGAGTGAGATAGAGAGAGAAGCGACGGAGAAAGAGTGAGATAGAGAGAGAAGCGACGGAGAAAGAGTGAGATAGAGAGAGAAGCGACGGAGAAAGAGTGAGATAGAGAGAGAAGCGACGGAGAAAGAGTGAGATAGAGAGAGAAGCGACGGAGAAAGAGTGAGATAGAGAGAGAAGCGACGGAGAAAGAGTGAGATAGAGAGAGAAGCGACGGAGAAAGAGTGAGATAGAGAGAGAAGCGACGGAGAAAGAGTGAGATAGAGAGAGAAGCGACGGAGAAAGAGTGAGATAGAGAGAGAAGCGACGGAGAAAGAGTGAGATAGAGAGAGAAGCGACGGAGAAAGAGTGAGATAGAGAGAGAAGCGACGGAGAAAGAGTGAGATAGAGAGAGAAGCGACGGAGAAAGAGTGAGATAGAGAGAGAAGCGACGGAGAAAGAGTGAGATAGAGAGAGAAGCGACGGAGAAAGAGTGAGATAGAGAGAGAAGCGACGGAGAAAGAGTGAGATAGAGAGAGAAGCGACGGAGAAAGAGTGAGATAGAGAGAGAAGCGACGGAGAAAGAGTGAGATAGAGAGAGAAGCGACGGAGAAAGAGTGAGATAGAGAGAGAAGCGACGGAGAAAGAGTGAGATAGAGAGAGAAGCGACGGAGAAAGAGTGAGATAGAGAGAGAAGCGACGGAGAAAGAGTGAGATAGAGAGAGAAGCGACGGAGAAAGAGTGAGATAGAGAGAGAAGCGACGGAGAAAGAGTGAGATAGAGAGAGAAGCGACGGAGAAAGAGTGAGATAGAGAGAGAAGCGACGGAGAAAGAGTGAGATAGAGAGAGAAGCGACGGAGAAAGAGTGAGATAGAGAGAGAAGCGACGGAGAAAGAGTGAGATAGAGAGAGAAGCGACGGAGAAAGAGTGAGATAGAGAGAGAAGCGACGGAGAAAGAGTGAGATAGAGAGAGAAGCGACGGAGAAAGCGTGAGATAGAGAGAGAAGCGACGGAGAAAGAGTGAGATAGAGAGAGAAGCGACGGAGAAAGAGTGAGATAGAGAGAGAAGCGACGGAGAAAGAGTGAGATAGAGAGAGAAGCGACGGAGAAAGAGTGAGATAGAGAGAGAAGCGACGGAGAAAGAGTGAGATAGAGAGAGAAGCGACGGAGAAAGAGTGAGATAGAGAGAGAAGCGACGGAGAAAGAGTGAGATAGAGAGAGAAGCGACGGAGAAAGAGTGAGATAGAGAGAGAAGCGACGGAGAAAGAGTGAGATAGAGAGAGAAGCGACGGAGAAAGAGTGAGATAGAGAGAGAAGCGACGGAGAAAGAGTGAGATAGAGAGAGAAGCGACGGAGAAAGAGTGAGATAGAGAGAGAAGCGACGGAGAAAGAGTGAGATAGAGAGAGAAGCGACGGAGAAAGAGTGAGATAGAGAGAGAAGCGACGGAGAAAGAGTGAGATAGAGAGAGAAGCGACGGAGAAAGAGTGAGATAGAGAGAGAAGCGACGGAGAAAGAGTGAGATAGAGAGAGAAGCGACGGAGAAAGAGTGAGATAGAGAGAGAAGCGACGGAGAAAGAGTGAGATAGAGAGAGAAGCGACGGAGAAAGAGTGAGATAGAGAGAGAAGCGACGGAGAAAGAGTGAGATAGAGAGAGAAGCGACGGAGAAAGAGTGAGATAGAGAGAGAAGCGACGGAGAAAGAGTGAGATAGAGAGAGAAGCGACGGAGAAAGAGTGAGATAGAGAGAGAAGCGACGGAGAAAGAGTGAGATAGAGAGAGAAGCGACGGAGAAAGAGTGAGATAGAGAGAGAAGCGACGGAGAAAGAGTGAGAGAGAGAGAGAGAAGCGACGGAGAAAGAGTGAGAGAGAGAGAGAGAAGCGACGGAGAAAGAGTGAGAGAGAGAGAGAAGCGACGGAGAAAGAGTGAGAGAGAGAAGCGACGGAGAAAGAGTGAGAGAGAGAAGCGACGGAGAAAGAGTGAGAGAGAGAAGCGACGGAGAAAGAGTGAGAGAGAGAAGCGACGGAGAAAGAGTGAGAGAGAGAAGCGACGGAGAAAGAGTGAGAGAGAGAAGCGACGGAGAAAGAGTGAGAGAGAGAAGCGACGGAGAAAGAGTGAGAGAGAGAAGCGACGGAGAAAGAGTGAGAGAGAGAAGCGACGGAGAAAGAGTGAGAGAGAGAAGCGACGGAGAAAGAGTGAGAGAGAGAAGCGACGGAGAAAGAGTGAGAGAGAGAAGCGACGGAGAAAGAGTGTGAGAGAGGCGAATAGTAATGAAGGTAAAGAGAGAAAAGAAACGAGCGGAAAGAGTTAAGAAATGAAGGGAAAGAGGGAGAATGGAAGAAAGAGATAGAAGAACAAGAAAAGGGAAGAAAGAGATAGAAGAAAAAAGAAGCAAGGAAGAAGAAAGAAAGCGAAGAAAATGAGAAAGCGGATAAGAAAGCTAAGAAGGGTAGGAAGTTTGAAAGAGAAGAAAGAGATCTACTTCTGTCCCTTTCCTTTCATTTTTCCAATGAAAAAATCAGAAAAGCGGAGAGGTGTTTTCTACGGAGAACGGCGGACATCTTAGAGGCAAACACACATCACATCTCTCACCTCAATCTCCAGAACGCACCAGTAACCTAAATAGTCTTATAGACAACCAACGTCCTTTTATACAGTTGATAAAAACAAGAGCCAGTCAAAAGCGGCTGCTGGTTGAAAAGAAGTAATTAAATGAAATTGCATTTCATGGAGCAAAAAATAGATATTGAATAGTAAATCAATACTGATTTAGTGATCAGTTAAAATAGCAACAATATTCAAGAATTTCATGTAACCAAATCGGAGAAGTCGATCGATATGACGCATTATCTTTTGAGTTATTAGTTTCTTAGTAAATCAGCACTTCACAGAACACATACCAACTGTACGTTTTGCTTTGTTCTTCATAACAGCTCAATGGTTAGCACATTGCATAAAATGCACAACTTAACGCTAGGTAAGCGAAGATTAGTCTCAACTGGTCATTTATTCTTTGTTCTAGCTAACAACTCAACTGTTAGAGAATTAAATTTGGTCATCGTTTCATTGCATACCAATTTTTGGGGTCTTATTGTGTCGCAAGGCCGCATTGTCTGAAACATGTATAATCAATATGCACGGTGCGATTGGAAGCCCTTTCTAATCATCATCATTGTTTCATCAATTCATATGGACACACGAGGATTCTTTTCAAGGGATTATTAGTTTCAAGACAAAGTAATATAGTTATACAGATAGAAAGCATTTCAGTGTGAGAAATAAAGATCAAGCTAGCATGTTATGTTAGCTCACATTATTCTCCCACCTTATTCCCATAGGGTTTTTAGGAACTACAAAATTTTTTGTGACAACTTTTTTTTATTTTTACATAGGCATCACCACTTATCAAGGCCAAGAGGCCACTCGAGGATAAGTGTTAAAGAGTGTACAGTAGAAATTGGACAATAGAGTAATCGTTAGTAATGGAAATTCGGTAAATTTGTAAACTTATATGGAACTTACTTACGTTGACTTTAAGACAACTATACTGTAGTCAGCTAGAAAGCCGGAAGACAATTCCATAGGCGTGCAGTTCTAAGAAAGAAGCTTTGTTCATGGAATCTACGTTTAGGTTTTAGGCACAGATAAAGAGTGGGAGTAATTATTGATGTTGTTTTCTGTTAGACAGGTGTTACTTGTAAAAGTTTGGCGAGGGGGGACCATAGATTGGAGCTCAGTCGAGCACCTGCCATGAAAATAGCGATAAAGCAGAGACAAACTAAGATATCTACTGGATCGATAGAAGGATCCCACCATTTTTCCAGCGGCCTTGGCAACGGATATAATGTATGTGTTCCATTTAAGATCAGGAGTAAAGGTCAAGCTCAGAAGTTTGTCAAAACATGAACCCTCCCCAAGATGAGAGCCATTCATTTCAATTGATGCCAGATGGGGATCAGAGCGTTGATGATGTAAAGATAAAAGCTTGGTTTTAGATGCATTAAAAGTAGCAACCACCTCTTTCCCCATTGTACCACTTGCTCAAGATCAGAGGAGAGAGAATAGGAGAGAACTTGGTCGTTTACGGTCTTAGATGTGCTACCATAGATAGTAGTGTCAGTATAAATTTCTACAAATGATGTAAGGATGTGATTTGCAGGAACATTAATGTAGATCAGAAAGAGAGTTGGCCCCAGAATGGACCCGAGGGACTCCCATCAACCATTACTCTTATGAACCTATCAGAAAGAAATGATTTAATAATTGAGAAGACATTTCCAGCTATACCGTAGCTGGAGATCTTGTGAAGTAAACCTTTATGCAATACTCTATCAAAGGCCTTTGATATGTCAAGAGCAATTGCCCTAGAAAGGTAGCCTCTGTTGAGATTCGCTAATCCTATGAGATACAACTAAGCACATCGGTTGTAGATCTAGCAGAACGGAAACCATATTGCGTGTCACTAAGGTTATTTTTGCTGAGATAGTTGATTACTTCTCTATTTAACACAGATTCCAGCAACTTACTCATAACACACAGGAGACTTATTGGCCTGTACTGAGAGGGAGATGAGCGATCACCTGAATTCTTAAATACAGGGCATACTGATGAGATTTTCCAGGGTGATGGAAAGCAATTCTCCTTAAGACAACGTTTAAACAGTTTTGTAAGGATAGGCGCTAGTTGAAGTTTTTTGAGTACTATAATTGGAATAAGTTTTTTGAGTACTACAATTGGAATAAGTTTTTTGAGTACTATAATTGGAATACCGTCAGGGCCGGTTGCTTTACTGGAATGAAGGTTTTTAATTAGCTTGGCAACATCACGTACAGATATTTGTATATAACGTTTTCTGATACAGGAGGAAATATTGGGGGTTGGCGGCCTTGGTCACAAAGGGTAGAATCGGCTGCAAAGTTCTTGGCAAAGAGTTTGGCTTTGTCTGATGCTGACAACATTACCTCAGGCCCATTTATGATAGTTGGGAATGAACACAAGTTTCTGTTCAGGATTCGGTTTGCTATTTGCCAAAACTGATGGGAACCAAGCCGCTGCTCAGCTACTTTGGACTTGACAGACTGAGCATACAACTCTCTTGCGTTCTTTATTACTTTTTTTACAATGGTTGCTGGCAGTTCTGAAAGCAGCTTTAGTCTCAGTATATCTATTACGTTGGAAGTAATGGAAAAGGTGATTTCTATGCGCAATGGCAGCAGCACATTCTGGAGAGAACCACGGCTGGCTGTTAGGTTTTTGATGGAATTTTTTCGAGGGTATGAATCTATACCTCCAATTAACCATTCCGTCAGGTCTGATACTATAGAGGACACATCCTTTTTAAACATGGAATGCAGAGGTAGATCGGATAGAAATGTACGGAAGCTATCCCAGTCAGCCATAGAGTATCGATATACTGTACGATGGAGAGGTACATCTGAGGATTTATTACATTTCATTTTTATCTTAACTGATACAACTGAGTGGTCGGAAGATCCAAGTGGAGACAGAACAGAAGCTGAACACAGTTCAGGGCAAGTTGTGAGAAAAAAATCTTAGGAGACTTGCATACTGCCCGTCAGTATCGGGCACACGGGTTGGGTTTGTGAACAATCTGAGTGAGGTCATAAGCAATCACTTAAGGATCTGGTAGAAAGAAACCAGGAATTTGTTTTATAGAAATTATGTCTTAACTTCAGTTTACTCGCTGTGGTCATCTTTTTTAATCTCAATCCATCAATCACCATCTCCACCCAAATTGAGGGCTTTCGTTATCTACCGATTGCATGCAAACTCAGTTCCTATTGTATATATATATATATATATATAAAAGCCTCTATTTTGCACATATTACTATCGATTGCTTATGGTCTACAAATCCAATTTTTTTTTATTTTGATTTTTTACGTTCCTGAATTTTTGCCATCCAAATATACTTTCTCTACGTCTGAATCCTCATCAGTCTCCATTGTCTTGCACTTATTGCACACAAACTCTTTATCATTTTTCAAACTTCCAGTAATTCCAATGGAATTCCATTGAACTACTTTGAAAGTACAAAAAAAAAAAAAAAGAATAGTTAAACCTGACTCACTTTCCACAAACTGAACAGGGAATGTTCCTCTTTCTAGAGACTTTCCAACAATACAAACATTGGTCATCACTTTTGTCTTGGTAATTTTCAATCTCAAATCTTTAGTTTCCATAGCATTCCTCCAAATCCAAGTAAACCTTCCATTGTTGCAGTCAAATACATCAACATATAGCATCTCTTTCAGATAGTCTGTTGGAAACTCCCTGGACAATGCTTCTAAGACACAGATAACAAGCAATGAATACAATACAGATCTCTGATGTACTCCTACTTTGATTTTAAATTTGGAATTAAATAACTAATAAAAAAATACTATGAGGAAATTTAAGAATAACTTTTATAAAATGCTTAAAAAAAGAAAAAAGAAAAAGAAAGTCAATTAATTAATTAATGAAAGTATTGGCGCCAAAATGTATATTAATGTGAACTAAAGAAATTGAAAATCAGGTTAAAGTTTCATCAACCTTGCAGTCATCCTTGGGAAAGAATAAATACAAAGACAATCAATGCACTCTCGATATGCAAGAATACAAACATGTTAATCTCGAAGGAAGATATACAGTGTATTAATATGGGATGTAAATTCAGTTTTAATGCATTCCTTATTTAGGAAACTGAATACATATACTAATTTGTATAAGTATTTTTTCTCTACTGCTCTCGACACAGCATAAATACAGCACTTTCCTTTGACACTAGCGCACAAGTTCATGTATTTGGTGACTTCCATGTCCACCACAGTAATTGGCTTGGATTCTTTAATTACACAGACACAGCTGGTACCACAACACATAGCTTCTCTATATCGCATTCCCTATCACAGATGGTTACGTTTCCAACCCGTTTCCCTGACCAGCAAGAGCAACACGCATCACTTTTAGATCTGTTTCTGACCACAGTTCCCGATGATTGCGTTACGAATGCCCACAGCCTACTTGGAAATGCTGATCATGTAGTGATAATAGTTAAAATCACCCTAAACTCTAGAGCCAAAATGGAAGAGCCATTGTTCAAAACAATGAGATATTATAAAAAGGCCGACTGGGAAGCCATCAGGAATCTTATTAGAGACGCCCCATAGTGAAATATTTTTTCACTTCCTGCTGAACAGTGTGCAAATGAGACCACTGAATGGTTCAAAACAGCAATTGAAGCACATGTCCCCACACGGAAATTTTATAGCAAGTCCCACTCTCCCCAATGGTTTACTTCCACATGTGCAGCTGCCATCGCGCAAAGGCAGTACGCATACCACAGATTTAACCGACATAAATCCAGCTCAAACAGACAGAAGTATATAAAAGCCAGAAGTAACTGTAAGAAAGAAATATCGACAGCTAAGAGAGAATTTACTGAAACCACCAAAAAACGCATCAAAGCTCAGAAATTAGGAACCCGTGATTTCTGGAAAATCTACAACAGTGTAGTAAATAATGGGCAATCAACAATTCCCCCATTATCCAACAATCATGAAGTTGTTTGCTCAGCAACCAAGAAGGCTAACATGCTTGCCAGTCAGTTTGCCTCAAACTCCACACTAGACCCTGCTAACCACCCTCTCCCAGACTTTCCTTTGCGGACAGATGCCACACTTGACAATCTGAAAATCACTCTTTCTCAGGTGCATGCCATTATAAAAAATCTTGACACTGCAAAAGCATGTGGACCTGATCTCATCTCAGCTGTGCTATTAAAAAAGTGCTCCGCCGAAGTAGCTCCAATCCTCTTCAAACTTTACAACAAATGCCTTAATGAATCTTGCTTTCCTGCCTGCTGGAAAACTGCTTCTGTGGTACCAGTTTTCAAGAATTCTGGCGAAAGAACTGACCCAGTAAATTACCGCCCCATTAGCCTCCTCCCACTTTTTGCCAAAATATTTGAGTCCATAATTAACCAAGCTCTAGTCCATCACCTTACAGATACTAAACTTCTGATCGACCAACAATATGGATTTAGGCAAGCCCGTTCCACAGCAGACATTCTAACTAATCTCCGACCGTATATACCATTCACTTGACAAAGCAGGGGAGGATAGAGCGGTAGCTCTAGATATATCTAAGGCTTTTGACAGGGTATTGCATGAAGGTCTTCTCAGGAAAATCAGATCATACGGTATCACTGGAAGAATACTTAACATAATTAAATCCTTCTTAGATAAGACAAAAATCCAGGTTGTCCTCGATGGCCGTACATCTAAACAATGATATAAATGCGGGAGTCAAGGGTCTATCCTTGGACCTCTATTATTCCTAATATTCAGAAATTACCTCCTTGACAAAATTGTTTGTGAGATGGGTATATATGCTGATGACACCACGCTCTATAACAGACAACACAGGAAAACAAATGAACACATCTCTAAAGAAATGGCAGAAACACTAGAGGATGACCTCCAATCTGTAGTGGAATGGAGACAAAAATGGATGGTCACATTCAGTGCTGCCAAGACTAAACTTGTTTCCTTCAATAATTACAAGAAACCTTCTCTACCACCAATAGCAATGGCCAAAGACTCTTTATCTGAAAGCACATCTTTTAAACTCCTTGGCCTAACATTTACAGGAAACATGAGTTGGAACAATTACATTGAGAACATTGCCAGGACCGCTGCGAAAAAGGTAGGTTCTCTCTACCATGCTAGAAAGCTACTTACCCCTGAAAGTATCCTGTACCTCTATAAGGCTACCATTCGCCCATGTATGGAGTATTGTTATATTTGGGCCGGTGCATCTGCTACTAGTCTCACTCCTAGACAAGGTTCAAAAGAGAGTCGCCAACCTAATAGGTCCCCAACTATCATCCAAGCTTCAGCCTCTGTCCCATCGACACAATGTAGCATCCCTCTGCCTATTCTACAAGTATTTTAACGGTGAATGCTCCGATGAACTGCAAGCACTTGTACCGCCTCTACGTAAATACCCTCAACAAACCAGACAAGCAGCTAAATCCCACCCCTTCACAGTAGAGATCCCTAGATGTAAGAGAGCCTTCTACTCCAGTAGTTTCTTCCCCAGAACCGTTAGACTTTGGAACTCCCTGCCAGGTTCCTGCTTCCCCAACTGTACTGACATGCAGAAGTTCAAGTGTAACGTGAACCGACATCTTGCTGCCCAACTCCTTACCTAGTACCCCTGTAGCCTGTGTCCCTAATAGTAGCCCCCCTACATCAAAGTGGCAATGTGCCTTTTTTGGGGAGAAAATGTAATAAAAAAAAAATTTTTTTTTAAAAGTGATCATTTTTAGTGATTTTGGAGTGTGTAATTGGCTATTATATCAATTTTACCATCTGAGCCTTAGTGTATACCAGTAACAAATAAAAAGAGATATTCAGATTAGTGACTCGAGGAATTTGAATTGGTTACTAAAATTGTATCAGTTCACACAGAAAAATTGATAAAATTAAAAAAAAATGGAACACTTAATAAGTTTGCACTGCAGCAGTTAAATGAATTAAGTTAAATGAATTAAGTTAAATGAATTAAGTTAAATGAATTAAGTTAAATGAATTAAGTTAAATGAATTAAATTAAATGAATTAAGTTAAATGAATTAAGTTAAATGAATTAAGTTAAATGAATTAAGTTAAATGAATTAAGTTAAATGAATTAAGTTAAATGAATTAAGTTAAATGAATTAAGTTAAATGAATTAAGTTAAATGAATTAAGTTAAATGAATTAAGGTCAAAACTATTTATCTGGCTAATTTGTACTTTTAATGTTTAAAATTTATCATTGCGCTTGCAAATGAAATGCAGATAATTGAACAGAGATTGGGTTCAAATTCTGATAGAGTTTAATTTTTTGTTGTTGTTTTTTTTTTTGTTTTTATTTATTTATTTTTGTTAACATTAACCATTAAGTTTGTTAGTTCTTATTTGGGGAGGCGGTATCATAAGTTATCTGAAGAAATAACATTTTGCTGAACATCAAACCCATGGTGAATTAATATGACAACACTTTTAAAAGGTCACAAGATTTTTGTTTAGTAAACTTTCAGAACACTAATTTACAGATTTAAAAAGTAAAAAAGAAAGTCATATTATCAATAATTTTTTTTTTTCATTTTAATTTGGCTGTAAAATGCTAACCATAAAAATGTATGTTTTATGGTTAGCAGTCATGAAACATTACAAACAGTTTTAAGTTTTCTATTCAAAATATTACATCGATTATAATGCCAATACCTATTTAACAATATTTGGATGAAGTAAAGAATAGATACCCTGTAGCAGACGACGCCGCCTGGCGGTGCCAGGCGCACAATTCAACTAACACCGGTGATTCGACCTTGACATTGGCACAAGCACATGGCGTCAGTTGTTTTTAAACACGTCAAATAGCAAACATGCTCGAATATTCACCAGCATTTTTTTTTTGAATATATTTACAAAACCTTTGAAGATTTAAAAGAAAAAGTATATATTTACAAAACATTTTTTTAAAATAAGTAACAAAACGAACGTATTTAAATAAAAGATATTTAAATAAACGGGTGTCTCTTTCTGTTTCGGATTTTTGCGACCAAGATTGATTTTTATGTGCCGTGTTTTGGGGGGTTCTGTGTGCGTTTTTAAGACAATTCAATATTTATTTTTTTAAACATTAACTTCAGCGACAATTAATATATTTTCAAAATAATATTTTTAAATATTACATTTTTACGAATATTCGCGAGCAAGATTAAAAAAAAAAAAAAAAAAAAAAGACGAGGTGTTTTTTTTTTTTCAATTAAATTATAAACTTTATTTGAACTTTTACAGACATAAAAATAGACTTTATAGATATTTTATAATAATTTTTTAAAAATATATTTAACGAAAAGTTTTTTTTTTTTATCATTTCATTGGTGAATAAAATTTCAAAGTAATAAATGGTGAAAAAAAAATATCTCGAAAAGAAAAAACACCTCGTCTTTTTTTTTGTTTTAAATAAAACTTTAATTTTAAAATTTCGATGTTTGAAAAACAGTCCATAATATATATTTCATTATAAAAGTTCTATTTTTGTTTGATAAAAAGAATAAAACAATAAAAAAAAAAAAAACAGTCCATTAAGTTCAAATAAAGACTGTTTGAATAAAACTTATAAAAAAAGATACGAATAAAATAATATATTTTTTTATCTCGATTGTTTATACTTGTGATTTTATTATGCATAAAAAATTGCCTCGGCCTAAAAGGATTTCTCCTTCACTGACCACCGACATACGTCGCACTGTAAATAAATATTGAATTGTATCAAAAACGCACAAAAAAGAAATGGCCACAACCGTATAGAATGAACCTTTTTTTATAAGTTTTATTCAAACAGTCTTTATTTGAACTTTTTTTTTTTTTAATCTTGCTTGCGAATATTCGTAAAAATGTAATATTTAAAAATATTATTTTGAAAATATATTAATTGTCGCTGAAGTTAATGTTTTAAAGAATAAATATTGAATTGTCTTAAAAACGCACACAGAACCCCCCAAAACACGGCACATAAAAATCAATCTTGGTCGCAAAAATCCGAAACAGAAAGAGACACCCGTTTATTTAAATATCTTTTATTTAAATACGTTCGTTTTGTTACTTATTTTAAAAAAATGTTTTGTAAATATATACTTTTTCTTTTAAATCTTCAAAGGTTTTGTAAATATATTTTTTAAAAAATGCTGGTGAATATTCGAGCATGTTTGCTATTTGACTTGTTTAAAAACAACTGACGCCATGTGCTTGTGCCAATGTCAAGGTCGAATCACCGGTGTTAGTTGAATTGTGCGCCTGGCACCGCCAGGCAGCGTCGTCTGCTACAGGGTATCTATTCTTTACTTCATCCCAATATTTTATATCAAACTGAATACCCCTCTTTCTGATATATATAACAAATTGGTGAATATTTAATTGGCAGTAAATTTTTTCTCTTTTTTCAAACAAATACTTGTTTATAGACGTTTCTTGTGCATTGTTGGTATAATACCTGAGCATCTCAATTTGCATCCTTAACTAGTTTCTACCAGTTGATATTTGTAAAATTTTGTGAAAAAAATATACTACTTTGTATTTATATCAGAAAGTCAGTAACTACAACTTTATGTATTCATTTTAGCGGAACCCCCCCCACTTCATGTCTACTTTTTTCCTGATTATAAAAGGTCACTTAAAAATATTTGTAATTTTTAATGCTAATTTCTTTAAATTTATAAAGCACTTACCATTTGAAAAAAAAAACATCCTTTAAAGTTTAGCTCGATTCTAACTCTGGTATTTGACATCATAAAACCTACTGATTTTATGTACACTGTGCCATTTTTGTGTTTCTATCAGCATACTAACACAAATTCGCAAAACATAACATTTTAATGGTAGATCAAAACTAAGTGATAAAACGATGCGACAATCAGTAGCAGATAAACAGAAAAAAAAAAGGCTTTCAAATAGAGTCAATCACTTCTACTAAATCTATAAATTCTTTGTTAAAAGGCACAAGTGAAAATAAAGCAAAACAATTATAATTAAAATTTCAGTTTTCTTAAACAAAAATAAAGATCAGTTAATTATTATTTAAATCATGCCTTTGGGTAATCTAAGCCCATAACATTAGCCGACCAATAATATTCAATTCTTGTGCGAATAAATTAATGAAAAAAAAAAAAAAAGTGTCTAAATATAGAAATTATGACAAACAGATTTGAGATTGATTGGATATACTAAACCAGTTTTTGGCATCAGAATAATTAATCAAAAATAGATTAGGTTTTTGTGTTGGTTAATGAGGAATTATCAAGACTTTTAGTTTGTTTGCAGAAAGGTTGATTATGCTTGCAGGACAGAAAAACAAATCCCAATGGACCAGTTTGTGGGATAGTGCCTAGACAGTAGGCCGATGACCTCTCTACTGCAGCCTCATGCAATCAGCAGAGGTGAATGTTGAGTGTGAGCAAATCACATTGAGTTTTGAGTTAATTTTGAAGAAAATCAAATTAAAATATTCACCTTTTTGTATAGAGTTGCATAACAGTAGATACTTATTCAGGTGCACTTTACCAACTAATTTGTTTTATTTGAAATTCTACAACTAAGTTAAAAAATCGCGATTTTCTCTTCTAACCATACTCCACTCCATAATAAAGACCAATGTGTATTTGTACATTTATAAATCAATATACTTCGATCTTGTCATGAAAAAGTTAGCAGCTAAAACACAACATGCATATTTTTCTCCATTAATAAAAATTAAATGATAGGTGCTTTTTTTTCTTTAGGTCATCAGAAAGGATAATTTATGAAAAATTAAATGAATGACATCGTTCTATAATCTATATAATAACATTTAGTCATTTGATGTATGTACCTATGTTGTCACTTTTCACATATTAAAAAAGAAAAAAAGATCATCCTATTAGCAGGATGAAGATTAATTTGATGTTGGTAAACAATTCTGATGTTATCTATTTTAAAATGAATTGTTTTCAAATCAAATCATATGGTCCCATTGACTAAAACAATTTTAAATAAATGAACACAAGCATGGTGTCTCATATACATCCATTCAGTATAGCCCCCCCCCCCCATTAAAAAAAATATTCACCTACAAGGATTCTCAACACTATCTGCTTCCATTATTCAAATATAAACTATGTTCAATCGTTGTTATACAAAATGAACACTTACTCAAATTCTTCATCTTAACAATTAGAATTACATTCACAGAATAAAAAATATTAACGATTATACATGGTTATCTTTTAGTCACAATATAAGTTGATAAGTTAGGTAAAACCACTTATCAAAATAAACAAATATCGCAATAAACCAACATTAAAAAATCAATTTGACAAAATCATGCAGAAAACAATCATTACATCATGTAGAGCAATTTTTCGCATGTCCAATTATCGTATGGTTTTAAAATTGACAGTTACCATTAGGGTATAGACCTATCTTAAAAAGAGATAATGATTGGGAGAATATTTGAATAGAAAACATGTGATACTTTGATGTCAGCCAAAAGCGGTATGTTGTATAGTAGAAATAAAAAATAAAATAAAAAAGCGATTTTCCATGCAGACAAAATCATGCTGGAATCAAGTCTGATGTTTTAGCAGAGTTGATCTAAAGAATTTTTATGGTTGTTTGATACACAGGCAATAAATTTTATAAATAAAACACATACATACTACTTAGGTGGTCAAAAGTAATATCAGTACGAATTTGACCACAAAAATAATTTCGAGTCCAGCAATGTACGCATTCACTACTTAGATGTAAGAATTTATTTAAAACATTCTGAACAATAAAAAAAAGGTTTATTTCAATAAGTAATGAATTGGTCAGTTTTCATGACATATCAACACGTTTGGATTCATACAGAGCACAATACCTATGGTAGGGTTTCACACATGCTTGAGATCCATACCTTTCTCCAATGGACTTGGTATAAACTAAGTGAACATAATAATCTCTTGCCGGGTTCATGATCCGTTTCAATAAATCTTAACATCGTTTGCATTGTAACAATACGAATATACAGATATATATTAAGTTAAATAGAAGTATATATTTAAAGTGTGTATACGAGAGAAAGAGAAGTGAGAGAGATGCAATAAAGTGAGAGAGAAAGGAAGAGACGTATTAGATCATTATATGAGAGAGAGAGAGAGAGAGAGAGAGAGAGAGAGAGAGAGATGGAAGCATATTTATGCTGCTTACTGTTTTGAACTCGCAGTCAGCCAAATTGCTTAAATGGCTCGATTTCCTAAAGAACAAAATCAAAAATACTTAGCACTAAAAAACACAGCAGAAACTGCCGTGCAATATTGCTGCATATTTTGGCTTTGTTAAAATAAAACAATGAAAAATATAATCGATTGAAAAAAGAGCGGCTTCTCCCATCCCTTATATACATATACGCATGCACACATACAAAATCTATATATCTATAAAAGTGAAAATGTGTGTGTGTGCGCACATTTCTCTACCAAACTACTCTGTCAACTTTCAGTACAGACTCGAGATAAGGGGTAGTGAGATTTGGGAAAATCTTTTTAATTGATTTTCAGCCAGAAATTTTGCTGTCAAAGGGTCAAAGTTCAACGATTTGACCTTTGAAAACTCTACCAACTCCTCCACCAATTTTGGGTCTAAACACTTGAAATTTTAAATGTAGGTTACTTTGACATGGATCAAACTTTTTAATTTGATTTGAGCTCAAAACAATAAATGTTAAGGTCAAAATTGGGGCCAAGGTTTTAAAAACTTTGACCTCTGCAGTCTACCAAATTACTCAGCCAATTTTTGGTCTAAACATTTTAAATTTTACATAAAGTGTATTTAGACATAGGGCAAGCCTTTTTATCGGTTTTTGGCCCAAAATTTGGCTGCCAAGGGGTCGACGTTCAAACGATTTGATCTTTGCAGTCTCTAGCAAACTATTCAGCTAATTTTGGGTCTAAACATTTGAAATTTCACATAAAGAGTATTCAGACATGCAGCAAGCTGTTTAATCAGTTTTGGAGCGAAAATTTGGCTGCCAAGAGGTCAAAGTTGAAAGAGTTGACCTTTGCAGACTCTACCAAACTCCTCCGCCAATTTTGGGTCTAAATACTTGGAATTTTAGATGTAGGTTATCTAGACATGAATCAAACTTTGTAATATATATATAAATATTTTAAATAAGAAAATTTGAAAACCTGAAAATGTTGAGAAATGATAAAATCATTTTATTTAATTTTTTTTTTTGGTGTTATTAAATTCCAAATTTTCGCCAATAACATGGCTTTATCAAGGAGATATCAGTCCGATTGAGTTTTTTTTTTCTTCATAATGATGTAATGAGGAGTCGTAGCCTCCCGAAGAGAAAATATGCCCTGTTTTGGTAACTGTTCAAATACGTGTGTTGTTGCTCGGTTTAAGTGCAAAATTTAAGCAATGTAAAAGTCAAACACTTGAAAACATTTTTTAAATGAATTTAAATAAGAAAATTTGAAAACCTGAAAATGTTGAGAAATGATAAAATCATTTTTATTTAATTTTTTTTTTTTTTTTGTGTTATTAAATTCCGAATTTTCGCCAATATCAAAAGTTACTGAAACAGGGCATATTTTCTCTTCGGGAGGCTACGACTCCTCATTACATCATTATGAAGAAGAAAAAAAAACCTCAATTAGACTGATTTCTCCTTGATAAAGCCATGTTATTGGCGAAAAATCGGAATTTAATAACACAAAAATTAAAATTAAACAAAAAAAAATGATTATCATTTCAACATTTTCAGGTTTAAATTCATTAAAAAAAAATGTTTTCTAAAGTATGACTTTAAATTGCTTATATATATATATATATATATATATATATATATATATATATATATATACACACACACGAACATAAAGTTATGAACAGTACATAGGGCTTGAGCACAGCCGCGCTGAACTGCTAGTATATATATATATATATATATATATATAAATAAAAAACAGAAAACTTAATTTTATGTTACAATATTTCCTTTTATAGTTATGACTACTAGCTAAAAATGAGGAAGGAGAATATAAAATTGAATAATTAAAAATAGAAAGAAAAGTAAATAGATGAATTTTAAGCTCTCTCTCTCTCTCTATATATATATATATATATATATATATATATATATATATATATATATATATATATATATGCTAGCTGTACCCTGCCACGCGTTGCTGTGGCTCAATTTGGTGTAATGGAAAAATCTAATAAAAAGAGAAAATGCAGGCTCTTAGTACAGCAATCCACTCAAAAAAAAAAAAAAAAAGGCGAAAATGAAAAAAATGGTACTCTTGTAGAATTGGATCCGGATCTTTGGGAGTTACCATCAATCATGGCTTGGGCTCGACCAACATTCAGTGAATTAAGCCGAATGTTACTAAAATGTTTAAACGCTAAATAGTTTTTTTGTTTTTTTTTATTGTATTCAAAAATGTGAAATTTTAATTAATATTTGGGTGAGGAGGGGGGTGGGGGTTACTATACACAGATTCGAAAAAGTTGTCCAAAAACAAATAAATGAAAGCAAAGGTAAGGTAAATTATGTTTCTATCTAACTGGATAATTTTTTAGTGTTTTTATTTAATGTAAAATGTTTAATTGGCTCGAGAAACTGTTTACCGATGTATTTGAAAAAGACAAATGGTCGTGGACTCTGTTAAATACATTAAGTTTGGGAAAATCAGTTAAAAACTAAAAAACTATACAAAAATGTCAGACACCCACTGATTATATGTTATCGTAACATTGGCTGACATATTTGGTAGGTTTCTGACAGTATTTTGTATAGTTTTTTAGTTTTAAATCATTTTCCCAAACTTATCATCAACAGTGTCCGCCACCATTTGTATTTTTCAAATACACTGATAAAACTGTTTTTCGAGCCGACTAAACGTTACAGTAAATAAAACGGGTTTGTATTACTAAACACAGCAACGAAAAAGTTGTTGAAAAATAAATATAACAAATAAATGTTATCAAAGGCAAGATAAGTTACTTTTCTACCTAACTGGATAAGATTTTAGTGTTTTTATTTAGTGTAAAATGTTTAATTGGTTCTAAAACATGTAGTGTTTATCAGTATATTTGAAAATACAAATGGCGGCAAATCGAACACGGTAAGTTTGGGAAAAGGAGTTAAAACTAAAAAACTATACAAAATACTGTCAGGAACTCACTCAATATGTTACCGTGACATAGGCAGACACGTATTTGGTGGTTTTTAACAGTATTTTCTATAGTTTTTTTTAGTTTTAACTCATTTTTCCCAAACTTAACTGTGTTTAACACAGTCTGCCACCATTTGTAATTTTCAAATATAGCAGTAAACGCTGTGTTTTTCGAGCCGAATAAACATTTTACATTAAAAAAAACTAAAATTATCCATTTTGGTGATAAAGTAACATATCTTGCCTTTGATAATATTTGTTATACATTTATTTTTTGGACAACTTTTTCGAATCTATATGTACAGTAGTACAAACCCAATAAAAACACTAAAAATTATTCAATTAAGTAGAAAAGTAACTTATCTTGCCTTTGAAAATATTTACTTGTTATATATTTGTTTTTGTTGACAACTTTTTCAAGTCTTTGTGCAAGTACAAACCTGAAGGCAGTATTTTTCTGTCTAATTTTATTTTTGGCACCACGCTTAAATTTGAATTTCACAATATCTTTTTTTAGGGGGATATATTTTTTTTTTTTACATTAGGTCCACCTCCACAATTTTCGACTATGCTGAATAAGAAAATCTCATTTAAAATTTGCAGAGGCAAGTAGTTTTCGAGATATAAAGACCTATACTATGCACTATAATTCACTGGCGGCCATGAATAAAAACTCCCAACCTCCCCATATTAAGAACGGCTTTCGGAATAAACAACACTCATGCCTAACCACATGTTTTAATCTTTTACCCGTCTTTCATCTGTTAAAAACAGCTTTTGGAATAAATGCCACCATTCTCCCCATGTTAAGAATGGCTTTCGGAATAAACACCCCCAACCTACTCACGTTAAAAATTGTGGAGGTGGACCTAATGTGAAAATTTACCTTTTGTTTTTTTTTAATAAATTGTTAGTTGAAAGCACAATAGTGACAAAACACCATCCCCTCCTCTTGGTAAGTATGGCTGAAAAAATAACGGTTTTCTTGGTAGAAACTTTTCTGTATTTCACCTAACAATTTCTGGTGCTAATGCACTTACTGATCCGCGCTATTTTTAAATAGTATTTCCAAGTTTAATTAAAGTTTTATATGTTTTTTATTCAATTGTAAGGTTAAAGTACAGAATAGGTACAAAACACTCTCCCCTCCCATGTTAAGAATGGCTTTTTAAATAATAAATAACGTTATTATTTCAGCACGGATCACTTTCTGCATGAGTATCTAATATTTTTATTTTACTTTTATTTTTTTCAGCCATTCTTACCATACAGAGGGGATGGTGCTTTTAACTAACAATTTATTATTATTAAAAGATATTGTAAAATTATAAACAAATAAAAAGATATTGTGAAAGTTGAATTTAACTTAAAAAAAAAAAAAAAAAAAACAAAAAAAAACATGAACAGCACATTCAACATTGTAGTCGGAGCTTATTTGGCAATAAGGTCACGTTAGTCGATTAATGGGTGCTAATGCACTTACTGATCCGCACTAATTTTTAAATCGTATTTCCAAGTTTAATTAAAGTTTTATGTTTTTTTGGTATTTTTTAGATTAGGTCCACCTCCACAATTTTCTTTTAAATGATGACTTTTATATGTTTTCGACTATGCTGAATACGGAAATCACATTGAAATTTTGCGAGCTATAGTTGTTTTATGCATTGTATTCTTTGACGGTCATGTTTTCTACGCGCGTAGATTTGTTTATGACGCGCGCGCATGCGCGTAAAAAAGATGGCCGTCAGAGATTACAATGCATTATACAACTTTTTATATCTCGATAACTACTTATTTCTGCCAAATTTCAATGCGATTTCCGTATTCAGCATAGTTGAAAACCTATAAAAGTCGTCATTTAAAAGAAAATTGTGGAGGTGGACCTAATCTAAAAATATACCCTTTTTTTTTTTATTCAATTGTAAGGTTAAAGTACAGAATATGTACAAAACACCCTCTCCTCCCCATGTTAAGAATGACTTTAAATAATAACGTTATTTCAGCACGGATCAATAAGTGCATGAGTACCCAATTTCTTTAATAAAGAAAAAGCATTCATATTTTCTTATGTAAAAACTTCTGTAAAAAAAAGCAAAAAAAACGTGTACTTTCAATTTTGTTAAAAAAGGTTTTCTTTAAAAAAACTACTGTAAAAAAAGCAAAAAAACAAAACATTAATCAGTACTCATGCAGAGAGTGATCTGTGCTGAAATAACATTATTTAAAAAGTCATTCTTAACATGGGGAGGGGAGGGTGTTTTGTACCTATTCTGTACTTTAACCTTACAATTGAATAAAAAAAACATATCAAAACTTTAAACTTGGAAATATGATTTAAAAAAATAGCGCGGATCACTCTCTGCATTAGCACTGTTTTTTTTTGGGTTTTTTTTAAGAAAACCTTTTTTAACAAAATTGAAAATACACTTTTTTCTTTGTTTTTTTTTGTTTTTTTTTTACAGAAGTTGTTTTTACATAAGAAAATATGAATGCTTTTTCTTTAAAGAAATTGGGTACTCATGCACTTATTGATCTGTGCTGAAATAACGTTATTATTTAAAAAGCCATTCTTAACATGGGGAGGGGAGGGTGTTTTGTACCTATTCTGTACTTTAACCTTACAATTGAATAAAAAAAAACATATCAAAACTTTAATTAAACTTGGAAATACAATTTAAAAAATAGTGCGGATCACTCTCTGCGTTAGCACCAAATATTATTTAAGCACGTTACCAATCCGTAAATTTTCTTTGAAAAAACCTATACGTTCACCTAACAATTTTAAGTTCATATTTTCTTATATCGAAACAACTGTTTAAAAAAAAAAAAAAAAAAAAAAAAAAACAACTTCGACACAAACAAAAAAAACAACTTCGGCTTCAACAAGGCGAGCAACTTTTTTTTTTTGCCTGATATAATAAAGAAAAAAAAAATTTTAAATTACAAAATTTGGAAGATAAAAATTAATTTAAAATTTTAAAATAGGGAATGGTTTTTTTTACTTATCGAGTAAACAGAAAATGAAATCTAATTCGCCTCGTCAAATCGTGGTGTATGAAATAAATTCAAACTGAAATTCAGTTCTACCAACAAAAACAGGTCCGCAGTCCGAAAAATATTTTTATTTTATTTAATATTTTTATAATTGCCGATGTTTATTTATTTTAATAACATAGAAACATGCCTCGACTTTAAAGATGGTTTGTCTGAAAATTTCAAATAAATTGGTAATGTAGAAATATGGTTTTATCGACTTTGAACAAACCAAGAATTACATTTTTATATATATGGTTACTTAATTTAATCACATAAATTAATATACGAAAGCCTGATGAATCCTCGCATGGATGAAACGCGGAATATTCTGTGTAGCTTAATTGCCATATATATTTTATAACTTACTATATATATATGTAGGTGAGATTGAGAGATTAAGATTCATCCATTTACTTTTCTTTCTATTTTTAATTATTTAATGACTAATTATAAAAGATTCACAAAACATTTAAAAATCTTTTGCCTTGAATTTTGTTTCATTATAAATTATAATTCAGTAATTGAGTCTGGGACGCAAACCTTGTTCCTATAAAAAATTAATAGTAACCATTAATCTCAACCAAAAACTTTTGCAAACTTTATATTTGTGGGCTATTTATTCCCAAATGCCAGGAGCACAACAGTTACAAAATTATTAATGATGATTTCTTTATTCATCTGTCGGCAGATCGATGATGTCAGAAATTCAAACCTTTTCAACTACATGGTCTACGCCCCCCCCCCGTCGCTTCTAAGGGGCTCCCACTCTCCAACTGACTATCACTGTGTGTGATCTGCTCTGATTATCTGATCATCTCTCATCAACCCTAACTTCGAACCCTCAGATTCCTATATTGAGAAATCTCCTTTGTTTATGACGTCAGAAGTGTGTTTACCAACGTGACTATATCACGTTTTCTACACATGTCCGTCCAACACACTTTTGGCAAATAAAGAATTCTCAATTCTAATTCTAACCTATTTTAAACAATATATTTTAACTCACATTGTGCTTTCATTTAACTGACATATTTAATATCTAGATTTCTAAAAGAATGGACAATTGACTCTTTTTCCGACATATACAATATTTAACTATTTCTAATAAAATTAACAATATTTAACTATTTCTAATAAAATTAACAATGGACTGAATTTCTAACATTCTATTGTTCCATTATTTTTAACACTTGCCAACAGGGCTCGATTCTAACCTTATCCTAATATCATTTTCACTTATCTAGTATGCCTTCTTACTTACATGAGAAGGGGACAGCCCTTTCATGTAACAATATTCCCTTCATAGTATAGCATTCAATTACATAGTTTATTAATGAATATGATGAAGAAAAAAAACTCTATACATAATATGCCTCAAGTTTTTTAAAATTAAATTTACAAGTTGTGCATCTCATTTTCAATGTATGAAAAAAAAACTGCCATCATTTATTATAAATCGTCATGCAGAAATGGTTGAATCAAAGTGACACAAAAAAAACGGAAAGAGGAGTCTAAAATGATCTGAAAAATATCCTACAAAATAAAATTAATTCTATTTTTTTTAACACAGATCAGGAGAGCAATTTGTTTATACTTAAAATTGTGATGGTTGATCGTTGAACAATTGCTCTTGGAATACACTGCACTCTCATGATGCAATAGTCTAAGAAGAAAATCTCAGAAGGTACCATCATTAATTAAAAACAGAAAAATAGAGCACCTCAAGGAAGTACCCCATTAGGAAAACTACTCTCAGAAAATATTACTCTTAAAAGGAATTTTACCTAAATGATAGGGACATTATTCTTTGAAAACATCACTCTTTGGCATTGGTAATCTTCTTTGTTCTTAACGTGATTGATTCTTGGCCTCTGTCTTCTAGTATTTATTTTGGGGAGAAAAATAAGGAGAAATAAGTTTTGATTTATGAAGAATCAGATTTGATAATACAATTAGGAATGAACTTCTAGATACTATGGCAGGACGTCATCAGTAGATTGATTGGATTGGGCTTATTCGACGTCCCATCTATCCAAAGTAACAGCCAAGTGGAAGAATGGCCCAGCCACTAGGATCCTGTGTAAGGAATAACAAGTTGGCACCCCATGTCCATTAGTGGTCCCCTTTTTAAGGAGTCAGTGAGGAGAATTTACCTCTCTGCATGAGGTTGCAGTCAGGGAATTTGTGGCCCTGCTGTAATGAGATATGAGCATTAACAGATGGTTAAATAAGTAGGTAATTAAAATAGTATTCATACATGAATTATTGCCAATTCATTCGTTAGATTTACATCAGAAATTGAAAAAATATCATTAATATTTTCTTACAAACAGAATTTTTCCATTTATTTGGTTTGTCGAAATTGACAATTAAAATAATGTGCAAATCCTGAAAGCATTTAATTCTTTTCTAATTCTTAACATAGAATAAAGAAAAATAACAACAAAAAAGCAAACAATTAAAGAAAAAATGTTTTTACAAAAAAATTGGCCTTTCATCTCATCCTTATAAAATTATGTAACTACTAGTTTGTATCTGCTGTTACAGAATACTATGATTCAAATTAAAATTTGAAAAGTTTATTTCATTAAATACAATGAACAAGTTAAACGAAAGCATTTTATTATATTTTTGTCACCCAGATGTTTATGAGTGAAAAGAGAAACTTCTTAAAAAAGCAAATTATTTATATTTATTTCCCTGTGCTCGGTTTTTTTATATTTAAAAAAAAAAATGTTTCTCTCCTGTATTTTTTATTAACTTTACCTTGATTGTTTTGTCTTGTTTCTCACTTATTTGCTGTTTTTCTTTAACACTTAGTGAGCCTTTTCCCCCAGGTTCCATTAGAACACTGGGAGCTCGAGCTATTTCCGGGTTTATTTTTTTATTATCATCATTGATACATGTAAGCTACAATTGTCCCAGTGAAGGTAGAATTTCACTGCATGTATTACTTGCATCCAATTGTGATAATTACAAATTGAAATATTTTTACTGGCTATTAATCAAATGGTTTTTTTAATCCAAAAAATGCAATATTAAAAAAAAACTAATTTTTAAAGATTCAAGCTAGAATATCTAATTATGAAAAAAAAAAAGATAACTGAATATACAGGGTCTTCAAAAGTAGCCTATTTAAAATTCTAATAACATCAATCATGTATTTCTTATATTAACAAAAATTATATTGAATGAACACTATATATTAAAAATGCATATCATTCAACCGAATGTCCCTTATGCAAATGCTTCATAAATTATTGCATCACATTTCTTGAAATTTGTGGGATGCTTCTGAAAATTTCATTTTAAAAAAATCTCATGAGGCACTACTTTGCTATAAGAATAACAATTCTAACATTTAGGATAGGACAATGAAAATAATGCAGTGAAACAAATTTTTGTTTTGTTTGTAGCTTTATTAGTTTTGTCATAAATACAGTTTTGATGTTATTAAACATTTTAAAAGATGACGTTCTAAAGATCCTGCATATTTTAATATAAGCTCTTTCTTTTTTGCTCCTGAAACTTGGAACCTTGCAAACTTCATTCTAATGAATTGCTATCACTTAGGAATTTCTTGCTGAGAAATCATGCAACAAAAATGGAATTCTGAAGTTTTACATGAAGCAAATTATGAAAGAGAGGATAAACAAAAATAGAAAATGAAAGGAAATTAAAATGAGAAATTCCTTGAAAGATTAAAACTGAAGTAATTAAGAGTAAATCCATGTAATTTCATCAAAATCTAAAAACATTTGAAACAAAACTTTCTTCAAAATATTTAATCACAAAGTGAATATATAGAAAAGGTAAATTTCAAATAAAATATTTAAAAAAAAAAAAAGGAAAAACAATTTAAATGACTCATAAATAGGTTAAAAAATTGCCCCTTTGAATTGATGAAAACATTGAGTCAACAATACTAAAAATAGGATACATAGAATCTATAAATAAAAAGAGCTTAATTTTGAACTACTTTTGAATCAAACAAAAGCAAAAGACTCTTTGGGTTTCATTTTCTCATGCAAATATTTTCCTCCCACTTTACTTAAAAAATATCTTATTGATGCAAAAAGATTTTCCTTTTTAGCTGATATTTTTTAGTTTAAAAATCAAAGATGCACATGCAAAATTATACAAAATTTTTAAATCTATAAAATTTATTGAACTTTTTTCTCAGTTAGACAAAGACAATAAAAAAGAATATTATACTAGCAGGGAAACCCGATGATGCCCAGGATTGAATGATCAACACACTAATATTTTTATTTTCTAAAAATTGGTGAAATCGCCTATTTTTCAATCAAATCGATTGATTTATTGCTCTAGCTGGGGACTCATCGCACTGGGAAGAAGTTTCACATGCTTCTTAGCAGTGACAGTCCACAATACATTGTATTTTACATTGCACCGTAGAGAACCCACTGTTCATTTTATAAAATTATTTTTTATAGATAATGGCTTGAATTAAAGTGCAAAATGCAAAAGTATCAAGCTTCAATTGTGCTCTAAACAGAAAAATTAATTTCAAACATACCCCTGTCATATCAAAGAACCTACTGTTGATTTTATGTGTTTTCTTATTGTTTGTGTGGTGATAATGAATTAAACTTTAAAATGAAACGGTCAAGTTATCATGGTTGAATCCTACTTTAAACAGAAACATTCATTTCAGATGCGCCTCTGTCATAGAAAAGAACCTACTGTTGATTTTATGTCAGGCCTTTTGGCTTGTGTGGTAATAAAACTTCTCGAATGCACTTGTAATGTTCGACTGTGTAAGATGTTAACTTTGGTCAAAATTGTCTGTTCCTTCTTTCGGATTATTTAAATTATTGATATTTATCAAACACATTCTTATTCAAAACCTATCTAAGAACATCGCCAGACAACTAAAGTACCTTTGTGAAATTTCATAAAAATCAACCCAGACGCTTTCGAGTCCATAGGAAATGAATGCGCACACACACACACACACACACACACACACACACACACACACACAGTATATTTTTATGTAATGGTAGAAATAGAGATTAAAAAACTTTAAATTATTCAAAACCATTTTAAGATAATAAACATCATAAAATACAGATATCAAATAATAAAATTAAGGAATAGCTTCTTTTGTTTTATTTGGATAATATAGACTACTGTTTTTATTTTAGTTAATGCTAGCAAGGTGATTCGACGTTGCCCAAGATTGAATCATGATGAACAAATGTTTCACACACTATTTTTATTGTCATCAAAATCGGTGAAAATGTTCGGATTTTTTTTTTTTATTATTTTATTTGATCATTTAATTACAAATAACAAAAACATCTGTTGATTTTATCACAATTTTACTTGTGTAAATATTATTCAACATTAAAAGAGCATTTTGAAAATATAAAATTTAATTATATTTGTGAGATTCAAAATTTGGACATAGCATCAGCTGCCTAATTCCGCCATTTTGAATTCAGTAAGACACATAACAAAAGTTCTACAGTTTCTCACCATGAATCTTTTGTAAATAGCATGCCATGGAAAAATTATAAAGATCAAGGTCAACTTGCTTTATTTGAGGTTTAAGATAAAAATACATATGGCATATTTTAGATTGATTTAAGTACTTGAAAATGGTTTATAGATAAAATTTCAGGGTGCAAAAACATTGGAGTTTTTTTTTTTTAACTTTGTTAGTAAAGTTCACGTTTTTGGTAAAAGTCAAATGGTCATAACTTAAGAATTGCTCACCCTTGAGAGGAAATATTGGTGCCATTTGTAGCATGAAAATCTATGTGTTAAAAATTTGTAAAACTCAGTTCATCATAGTCTGGCTCATGTTAATTTAGCATAGAATTATAGATAATACATTTTTTCTGTTTACTCAAATAAGTTGCATCTTCTGGTTTTGATGGATCAACATATTCACCATTTTGACAGAGTTGAGTTACTCAAGTTTCTGTTGATAGTTGATTTTCCAACCATAGCAGTGGTATGAGGTTCATACCTTCATTCCAATTACATATATTATAGTGTTAGGAAACAAAAATTCATTTAGATTTAAATTTGGTTTAGACAATGCCACATTCTGCGCTAGGATCAATTACTCTATTCATCCCCGACCCCATTCATTCTGAAACACAGATTCCAATACATAAGCTTACATTGTTGACTTCAATAGCTCTCTCATTGAGAAACCCTGCTATTAAGGTAGGTCAACTAGAAGGACAACTCTGACCTCCTTCCACATAAAAAAAAAAAAAGAGAGGCTGAGCCTCTTTTGCTGCAACCTTCACTTCAGGAATTGCCCTCCCACTTTGCACAGACTGTGCATGTGTACGTAGGGGAGAGGGGAGTCATAAATATGATTCACCCGCAATAAAACCAAATTCATGACAAGACCCCCCCCCCTCATCTTGCTTAATACAATTTGATGGTTGTGATAGAGTTTGTTTTCTACTGATTAAAAATGCACGTTAAGGAAACTGATTTCTATTTCAAATCGATCAAATTGCTTTAAAATTAATTGCTTAAATTCTTGAATAATAAAAATAAAACTGATCATTTACCATAGATGATACTCATTTGTTTTACAACTCGGATTGACACAGCTTTCACGGGGATGAAATTCAGAAGACAATCCAAAATGTAATATTAAATAGCTTAGACTGGTTCAAAACAAACACACTATAAATATGCCGTCTTTTTCTTTGCCCAATAGGGGATCCAATTAAAAACAAAGCCCTATACAAAGACTAAACAAAAATTTTTCAATTTCCTATCAAAATGTTGTAAAGGTGATATCCATTTTGTATTAAAATTTTACAAAGGTGATATCAAAATTAAAACTGAGGCGATGTTAATTTCATATTAAAAATTAAATATTCAATTTATTTATTTTTTCTTTGGTAAACTTGTTCTTAAAAATACAGCAGGATATATGGGTCTGTATCTTATGTCTGAAAGTAAAATGTAAATTACCATATATACTTGTGTATGTTGATCTTGTGTATAAGTTGATGCGCATTTTAAGACTAAAAATTGTGTCATTTTAGGTATTACCTGAGTAAAAGTCGATTAGATTCTAGACAAGTTAGAGGGTCTGTCTCATGGCTTTTTCTTACACAGATAATTTCCTTTTTGGTGTTTTTTTGTAAGACATATTATAAATTGTTTCTCGGCATCTATGAGCAATAATATGTGCATTTACACAAGTGGTCTATTTGATTTCCAAATATAGAACCCACCTGCTGCACACTCACATGCAACAAACGCAAATGTTGCTAATCAGACATACTGATCAATGACATGCTGTAGATTCCAGGTGCAGTAACTGTTTGTTTTTTTTTTAGACATAATTTATGTCATATACCATAATAACGAAAACGCATACATTGCACGAGCCGCAATAATGTGAACGCATGTGTTGGTGTCATTAAATTGTTAAAACTTGTTGAACTTGGGGGAGAACGACATATCATAAACACTACATTTCCTAATCTACTAAAAAAAAAAAAATATATATCATATCGAACTTAGGCCTATAGCTACATCTAGAGAGTGAACATTGCAAGAGCTATTCCAATTATTATTAAGCCTCCCACTAAAAAAATGTGCATGTTGGCAAACACACTGCAGCGGGGTTCAGAAGGAGTGCAATTAATTACCAAAATTACTGGTATATACTGAGTGCACAAACAAAATGGCGTTTTCTATCTTATGATCAAGCGCGGAGTTGCTCATTAACATTTCGAAAAACATTACCCATGTATAAGTCGACTCCCAAAAATAACCTTAAAATTATCTCCCAGAAATTCGACTTAAACACAAGTATATACGGTAAGAAAAAATGTTTTTTTCTATATTTAGTATTAAAAAGGCATTTTGTTTTTTGACTCCAAGTTAAATGCATATATCTTTTTTTTTTTTTACTCCAAGTTAAATGCATATATCTTTTGCATGATAGGCACTATTTTAAATTCTGATAATTCTCAGTTTTACCCTAATTCTTTTTGTATCTAATATATATTAATACTGTATTTTTTATCTATAGCTCAAATTATTTCTCCCCATTCAAATTAATAAAAACTAATTAGTTAACTCCCCATGCTCCAGATTTACATACTTCTTCCTATTATGAGAGGGGGACTTACCTTCTATTTAATATTAATTTCTTTCAGAGTAAAAAGAACTTTATTTAAGTAGATACTTATCTATATTTTGTATCTATTTTTATATCTATATTAAGTAGATCTATGTTTTATATCTATATTATCATTATTTAAATTTTCCCTGATGGGTAATATTAATTTCTTATTAAATTGTACACGGGTGATATTAATTTCTTATTAAATTGTACAAGGGTGATATTAATTTCTTAATTAATTGTACAAGGGTGATATTAATTTCTTATTAAATTGTACAAGGGTGATATTAATTTCTTATTAAATTGTACAAAGGTAATATTAATTTCTTATTAAATTGTACAAGGGTAATATTAATTTCTTATTAAATTGTACAAGGGTGATATTAATTTCTTAATAAATGTTCTACAATATTAAAATCGTACAAGCAGTATTAGTTTTTTATGAGAGTATCTGTTGGTAACTCCTGATGCCATCTAGTAACTAACATAGCAAAGTTTCTGATAAAGAGGGAAGAACTGCTGTTTTGTGGATTAGAATCTATCCATATAACACTTATGGCTGGAGTTTCACCTGGGAGTGATTTTTCTTTTTAGCTCCTTACTTCAAATGTCTGGACTTTTCCTCATGAAAAACTAACCTTGTATCTAACTCTTCCCTCGTGGGAAGGCAAGTAAATGAAGATAAACAAAATTGTTAGTTTTCTTTCTTCTTTATTATATGGGTTGTAACAGAATTCATCAAAAATACTAAAACCATGAATGGTTAACAATAAAGTTTATTATCTTTGTACAGGCAAACATAAGAAATAGACACAAGAATGATTTTTCTTAGGTGAGACATAAAATGTTCTTTGTCAAAAAGGCTAACACTACTACGACTTGATGTAGTCAGTATTTTATGCCATGAGTCCAAATATTGTAGAGAAATATTTGGACTCACAACCCTAACATCGAGAAATTGATAAAGTATTTGCATTGTTCATTTCTTTTGCTCTTATTTCTGCCATTGCAAATTCGAAAACTAATTCAATAAAGCAGATTAAGTGATCAGAAGTTCAGGAAGAATTCTAAAAAGTTTTTCAGGGAAACTTAGAAGAGATTGAAACCATGAAACAGAAAATTCTGCTAAAGAAAGAAAACCAACTCTTGTTAAAGTGAAAATACTGAAGAAATAATTATAAGTAGTGTTGGGACGATTAATAAAAATCAGAAAAATCAGAATAAAAAATTGCTGCATTTTTTTCGACTCCAAAAACGATTATTTTAATTGTTTGTTTGTGTTGCAAACTTAATTTTCCATTTGTTAGTCAAATATATTTTATTACTTTTAAACTATCAGTAAAACTGAAATTTATATATATATATATATATATATATATATTTTAATTTATTTTTTTTTATTATTCAATTTTCACCCCAAACAAGGCACAGTGCCACTTTGAAGCAGGGGTCTACTATCAGGGACTTAATTAGCGGGGTCATTATGAAGAGAGATGAGTAGAAAGATGTTTGTTAACATTACACTTGAACTTCTGCATATCATTGCAGTTGGGAAAGCAGAATCCCGGAAGGGAGTTCCAAAGACCCGCAGTTCTGGGGAAGAAACTATTGGAGTAAAAGGCTTTCTTGCACCTAGGGATCTCTACTGTAAAGGGATGAGACTTAGTAGCTTGTCGGGTTTATAGCTCACAAGTAAATTTTCACATTTGCAAAAATATATGCACATATGCACATATGACAAAGCTTTTGATGATAACCGGGGGGGGGGCACAACTTTATAATTAAATATTTTGAAATTTAGAAAGAATCAGAATCAGTAATTGTATGGAAATCAGTGTAAAATATTGGAATTATCCCATCATACATGCTGATTAATCTATACTAAGTTGTTTGGAAATGTAGATGTCAGAGCTAGCTTAAAAATGATAATTTTTTTAATTTTCATATGGAATCTGCTTTTCCTCAAAATGGCAATGCTTCAGGTTTTTAGGGTTTTTTTGTGTGTGTGAGGGGGGGGGATATCCTGTTTTTTTTTTTTTTTTGTTTTACCAAACTACTCATTTTATCCTTCTCACTTCTGTTTTATATATAAAAAAAAAAATTTAAATGTAGGTGTGCAAGAGGGGGAGGAGTATTTTCATCCAGAGGGGGGCACTATACAAACTCAATGTTGCAAAGCATTTTGGCTAACAAGAACTTGCAGAAATCAAATTATGATGAAGAAAGAATGTTTTGTGTTTTTATCTCTAAGTCACACCCAATACAATGCCCCCCCCCATGAAATATTTCATTCCTTAAATCTAACAGAATGTTGTATCTTAAAATATATTTGACAGAGGATAACAATTAAATTCTTTTCTGTTCACAAGACTTAGTATATTCCACCACCACAAAACATTAAATATTATTATCTCTCAATTCTTTGGCAGAGAGACAACTGCGCCATGGCCGTTACTAAGATGTAGAGGAAGGGGGGCATAAATGGGTTTGCGTTAGTGACTCACCAATCTTAACCGCAGAAAGAGGGGGGAGGTGAATGCCGGAAAAAAAAAAGGGACAGGAGGGAGTTAGTAAAAAGAAAAGGGAGGACAACAGAGGAACTACAAGGAAAGGGAAGCCTGTTTAGCGGAAGAGAGTCAATTAAAGCCAGTAGAGTTGAGTTTTCCCTGGGTTCGCTAGGGCAGGGAGAGTAGTGATTGTATAAAAAATCATAATATAAAGATGGAGAGAGGGAGGGAATATATATATGTGGAGAGAGAGATAGAGCTATGGAAAGGGAGACTAATCTTTTTTTTTTTTTTTATTTCTTTTCTCTCCCCCTATAAACCATTATAGAAAATAAAAGAGGAATAGAGATTGAGAGAAATATTTTTAAAATCCTTGCAAACACTTTTTTCAAAGCAAACACTTTTCCTAGATACCTATCTAGCGTTGGCCAATCAACCTTTTTATTACACAAAATATTCAGAATGAAATTGATCATTTTTGGAACATTCATTTCAGAACAATTTCAAGGGATGGTTTTTTTTTTTGTATTTGATTTGATGGGGTTGAGAGCTGGAAATTATAGATGACTGAAAATCATCGGAATATTGGAAGAGATTGGCATCATGATGATACGCACTGCATGCAAACATTTGGAAATTTTAGCTGCAGCTCAGTATTCTTTGAAGACCGTGGTATTTTGCAACAAGCTGATATCAGTTGGGGGCCCGATTGACCGTACAACTAAGTAGAAACAAGTAAAATATAGTAGAATCCCGGGATACGTTTTTTTTTTCATCAGGTTACAATGTGGAATACAATGTTTTTCCAGCCCCTGGTTATGGTATTTGCCCTGACCTATGGTGTTATTTATAACGTTATTTGATTATATGTGTATTATATACTGTACTGTATTTTGTGAATAATTTTTAATGCCGTATCCCCGAGGTTCTAATGTACAATAAATGGCAAAGAGGCCAAATGCAGATGAAAAGGATGTGAGTTAATGAATTACAATAAAGATGTGTAAACAGTGGCTAGTAGGCATTTCGTGTCTGCACAATGAAATTTATCAAGAGGCTGAAGAAAAAAAAAAAGAAAAAAATGGTGGCAAGATCCAAACAAGACTTTGTCGAAAGAAATTAGCATTGGAATAGTGACTATGAAGAAAGTGATGAATGAGGATCTTTATAGAAGAGTCACAAAGGGTAACTACACATCGACCCAAAAGAACTGCCTTACAAAAGCCAAATAATTACTCAATAAGGTCAAACACCCAGTCGAGCGACAAATGCTCTGGTTCTTTGCAGATGAGAAAAATTTCTGCCAAAATCAGTTGCACAACATATGGTTAATTTCCGCAAACTGTGATAGTGTTTGGATGAATTAAGAAAGGTTATATATGCCGCAGCAGGAATCAGAAGTGACTATCTAAGAACTTCTGACTTAACCCTCATCAACTAGCCTGATTACAACCCCAATTGTGTTTGGGGTTTAGTTGAGAAAGACATGTTCCATATTGCATGCAATGTCAAAGATGAGTTGAATATCAGAATCAAATTGGTGTTCAGGTGTGAATCACACAGTAAAAGCTTCTGTTCAGCTATATTAGGCAAATGATGTTTGAAAATACATCAATTATTGGCCAAGATATGACATTTTTTTCTTTTCTTTCCGGAAAGTGTAAAATTTATCTCAAATACCATATATGTTAATCATTTACTCAAAACATACTCAGTCTATACCAATTGTAATGGATTAAAAATCTTTCTCATAAATAAGGTTTTTTTATTATAAAATTTTTTTTTATATAAATTTGGAAAAAATCCAAGCTAAATGACTGCCTTTTTATTGGGTTCCAGAGAATATATAGTGTAATATAATAATTTTCTAAGTTCCAACTATCAAGTTTAGGCTATGTTTTTGGGAGAAAATGTGATTTCTTCATTACGATAATAATAATTCACAAAAAATATGAAAATAATTGATATAAGTTAAAATAAATACAGCAACACCATAATCTTTGAAACAAGAATGGCAAAGCATGTCAGTTGCATGAACCATGTTAAGTTGTCTATAATGGTGTTTTCTCTAAATTTCTGATGAGTATGTGAATAAATATGTAGCAATAATATAATTTTGCAGACTTGTTAGTTGCAACGCAAAACTTCTTTTGAAAAATAATAAATAACCAACTGAGAAAACTTGATGTTTAGAACTTGGAAAATATATATAACACTGTCATTTAGCTCCACTATTATAAATTTCAGTTATCTTCTTCCTTAACTAGCCTCTTTCTCACCTTGTTGGACAGATGGTGACTATATTTTTCCAGCAGTTTTCATTTCGATATTTTATGTGTATGATGAAACATTTTTTACTCCAACATGGTTAAACTAAAAATAAGTTATTGGAGAGTGATGCTGAAATTTATTTCACTCTAAATAGGATCAAAATAGGAATTGAGTTAATTTACTATTTCAGTTTTCTTTTTTTTAGCAGTTTTTACTATTTTTACACTTATTTTGTTCTAGCTGGGGATGGAGCATTTACTGGATGTCAGACATTCAACAGCAATCTCAAATTCCAACATAGAAATCTTTTTAAAATTCTAACTGTCCCTTCAACTGAAACTGTATCTCTCTTGCATTTGGTTCTCTGGGTAGTTTTTGAAATTGTTTCATGAGTCTGGTTGCTCCTATAATGACTGGAATGATGGAGCTCTTACTTTTTTTTTCATGTCGTACATAAGATCTTGGTATTTCGCTATCTTTTCCCTCTTAGTTCTGTTTAACCTGCACTTTAATGTGTGTGTGTGTGTGTGTGAAATGTTTGTTTACAGAGATTTTAATCAAACTTTTGGCATGGCTCAATTCTGACAAAAATAGAACTTTTCTGAAAGATCCAATTGCCAAAAAAAAAATAAATAAATAAAATATATGGTAACGTAAATCAGTTTCAAATATTTCTCAAAGTGTCAGGTTTTCAATTCATTTAAATCGATGTTCTAAAATCTTCACAATGACATGTTCTTGCAAAAATTCTTGCAAATTATATTGATAGACTGATTAATATCACATTCTGTAGACATTGCCTGAGGGCTGATGTAGATGCAAGTAGAACAGCATCAGAAAATTCTTAAATTTTTGTGTTAGCAAGATGACCTGATTTTGCTGGTAAGGTAAATTTCACGATCAATGTTTACATCAATATCGATAATTATATTATTATCACAACAATCAATAGCATTATCTCGTAGCATAAAAAATGACAAGTTTAATTTATTATAAAAACAATCATTTCTAAATTTCATAGATTTCACAAATTTACACTTACTATGTTCTTAAATTTTTCAGATGAGGATATTTGAGATTATTATCTTGAGTGTTATGCTCGCGTTTCAGTCAATATAATCTCTGATCTTCAGTATATCAGTCGGACTGGAATCTTTCTGTTGAACTCAGGAATTTACATGGAATTTCAACGGATTCACAAGGAGCCAAGGTGTAATGATTAAAGTACTTGTTGTAAGTGACACTCTTTTGAAGGTTGAAAGTGCTGGTGATGCTCAAAATATAATTGTGAATTACTTTGGACTTCTACCCAGCAATGACTGATGGAACGAGAGCATGCTACCTCTGTAGATTGAATAAAGGGTTCCATTCAAAATTCTGTGCAGATTCGAGAATTTGACAAGATACACCTGAAGAAGGTCAGAGGTTACATCGACTGAAACATAAAAATACCACTCTAGATAAGAACAGTAGTCTGAATGATAGATATGAATTCATTTAATAATTTAATCTAAAAATTTAGTTTAAAGCCAAAAATTTTTTTTTCTATTTGACAGTCTAAATACTTTGAAATTCTTGCAATTTTTAAAGGATCACAGAGTAATTTATTTTTTGATTTCAACAATTAACAGTAAATTAAAAAGGCTGACTTGTTTATGAATAAACCAAAGTACATTTTTTAATTATTTTTTCAATAGATTTCAAAAATTTCATCGCTACTGCATTTTTTATAAAAAAAAAAAAAATTATATATATATAATGATCGGTTAATTAGTTTAACAATGAATCTTGTACATATAAACACACCTAGCTTTAAATAGATAAAAAGATTATAAACATGAATAGATTATCCATGTTTTTAATATCATAAAAAGAAATCTTAATATTTAATGAATTTCCTTGAAAATAACTATAGTTGTACTGACTGACTTACTAAACAGTGTTTAATAATTGGTTTTATTTTAATTATTAGTACAATTGCTGGATAGTTCTAAGATTACTATCTAATGTACTAAGTAACACTAGACTTTCATCTCATATGTCACTAAGTGCAATAGCTTAAGTGATTGGGATCAAAACCAAGAATAACAATTAAAAAGAAAAAAAGATCAATTAACAGCAGGATATGTGTATGTGTGTAAAGTAGTTAACAGCACTTGAAATCTAAAATTGAATCTTCTTTTAAAGATTTTATTGAGTCGTTTTCAATTAAAAAACAATGATCCTTAAATGATTAATATAATAATTAGTTTGTATTGGAAATAAGAGAATTACAAAAAGTCTTTGTGACTCAATATCCAGTTTGAATTTTGATAGAATGTATACTTTAGTATTGTCTTTTAGTTTTCTCATTATTTTATTCTAGTCGGGGATGGGCATTCTACCAGACGTCAGACATTCGCCTGCTACTTCAGATATTCTCTCTTGCACTTGGTTCACCGGGTATATTTGACATTTGGTTGCTTTTGTAATTATTAGAATGATAGAGATCTTCCTAAGATTCCAGTTTCTATTAAATCATTTCTCTTGAGAACTTGGTGCAATGGGGAAAAAGGTGTCTGGTTAATTTTAATGCATCCAAAACCAAGCTTCTATCTTTCCTTCATCAAAGCTCTGATCCCCGTCTGGTATCAACTAAAATGAATGACTCATCTTGGAGAGGCTCCATGTTTTGACGAGCTTTTGAGTCTAATCTTTAGTCCTGATCTGAAATGGAACCCGTACATCAAATCTGTTGCCAAGGTCGCTGGAAAAATGGTTGGATCATTTTACAGCTCCAGTAGATATCTCACTGCTGATGCAATCCACCTGTATAAGAGCCAAGTATGTCTTAGGATGGAGTACTGTTGCCACATCTGAGGAGGAGCTACTTGATACACACTATCCTGTCTTGACAAAGTTCAAAACCAACTTAATAGCTTAAGGGAAGAGGCCCTCTTCTCTTCCCTGCAGCTTCTTTCCCACAGAAGAGACATTACTAACTTGTCTCTGCTCTATCATTATTTTCATGGCAAGTGCTTGTCTGAGCTCTGATCTATGGTTCCCCCTTGCCAAACTTTCAAACACTCATCTAGCTGAAACAACTATCAATAATTTCCCCTATTCTTTATCTGTGCCTAAACCTAAACGTGGATTCTTCCTTAGAACTGTGGAACTCTGTTCTGTTTGTCTACTTTTCAGCTGATTACAATATGGATGTCTTTTTTAAAAAGTACATCAGACCTCAATATTTTGTTATATTTTCCTCTCAATTCTGTTTAAATTAGCATCATTGGGGACACTAACTTCTACTAAGGTTGCTTCTTGTTCCATATCACTATGTCAGGTTTGATAGCTGCTTTCTAGGTACGTAGCTGTAGGAATTGAATAATGTATGACTTATTTCCAACTATTCATTCTGGTATATATTCCCAGATCTTGCTGCTGCATTCAATATTTTACTTTTACAGATTGTCCCATGGAGATATTCACACACTCCATTGTGTTACATTGCATAGTAGCCGTCCTCCCAGCAGAACATTACTGCTGGAAGTCAGATGTCTTACATTCTACTTCTGTGTGGCAGAACCTGCACTTGCTATCTTTACAGAGACCAGGCATTGGTCATCAAACTCTGACCTTGGGCAACCATTAAAATCCTCTCTTGATCATAGTGGAGCAATCCTCTTTTTAACCAGTCTATAGTTTTCCTTATCTATAAAGTCATGGATGAATTCACCCAGAAAATAATGAAATGGTGTTGGTCCATTCTTCCATTTTTTTGCAATGAAAAGTTTTGGTGTATTTTTGACAATTGTTTTGGGCTATTGGCTATTATTCAGTCTACATATGAACACTCAATTGCTAACTTAAATCATAATAACAAGAAAAACTCGTAAACTTACATTGTTTGTCATACTGATATTAGTTGTATCATTAGTTAAGAAAATTGGTGAATACAAATGTCTGAAAATACAAAGTCCAGCTTCCAATTTTCATTAATTAATCAAATTTCATAAACTAATTTAAAAAAGTGCTCTTAAATTTATTTTACTAGTGGGGTAAACTTTTTACTAAAAACACACATTAACCATAAAAAGTGTAGGTTTTAATCAAATAATTTACCTTGAAATGGAATTAAAGTCTTAAATTACACTGTTGTCATATTGTGTCTTGGTTGCAAAATGGGGGTTAGCTCAAACCAAATGCAAGATGCAGCATTTAAATTTTGTCTATTTTTCTTTGTTTTCTTTAAATACTTCATACATCCTGGAAGAATTATTAGAGAATTTCCTAAGAAATCTTTCATAAAATTTCAATATGTTTAAATTAATACAACTTAAAGTATAATTATTTGATTAAGAACAGTCAAACATTTTATACTTTAAAGAAAATTAAGATCATTAAATTAATTCATTTTGGAGACAACTTCAATTTGTTTTAGCACACATCCTGAAGAAAATAACTTCACTAATTATTCTTTAGCCTCCATTTGTTTTAAACAAAAAATTTTATTATCAAAATCTAAGTTCATTTTTTGTAGATACAGCAGCATTTTTAAAATACTTTTTGAACATAACTTTATTTTAAAGAAAATAAACATTTCATTTGTTAAAATACAGATACAACCTGAATATTTTTAACAGCTCGTTTTTCTTTAAGAAAATAATTTATTCAGTGGTATTTTCTACTATTAGAAATTTATTGTGCTTTCAGAGTTTGTTCGTATGCAAACAGAAGCATGTGATTGGTTGAAAAGAGGAATAGGCAGGATACACATTATTAAGGCAGTAGTTTTCAATGGCAATCTCATGCAAGTCTAGAAGATCTTTTAACCGAATACTTGCTTTCTAAATTTTAACAAATTAACATAAAATAGCATTAAAAATACATTAGATTATTTTAACTAAGTGACCGTTTCTTTATTTTAGTGATCTGGAAAAAAAAAAGACAAAGGCTATGCAGCATTAATTTTAAGCAAATTATTTTTGCTTAAAAACAATTTCCAATGCTTTTTGCCAACGAAAAAAAAATATACATTCATTGTAGTTATTCACTTGCAAATAGTATTTTACTTTTCCACAAAATTTAAGCTTTAAGGTAAAAATGAAAACTGACAATCAAATACTGCACAATAATAATGGTCTAGATAGAAATATAAAATGATTAAAACAACCTAAGCGAAAATGGACCTTGGTTTTACATTTTAGCAGCCTCGAAACTTTTGCTTCCCTTATTCCCTGTAGTCCTCACATTCCATGAGCGATGTTTTTGGCAAAGGGGGAAGAGTTGCTGTTTTCTTGGTCAGAATCTATCTACCTAACATAGGTCTTTATTTTTGAAGCATTTTCTATGTTAGTTTCTTACATCAGGTGGCTTCATATTTTGTCTCAAGCGATTTCCATAAAAGATTTTGAGAAAATTAACTTCCCATATAAATACAACTACAATATTGATAATTTTTTAATAATTTGAATTTTCAACAACAAATAAAAAGTATGTTTTATTGATTTTTCATTTCTATTTTGGTAAATCTAGTTTCAATCTTAATACTTTTTGAAAACATGTCATTTAAAAAAAAAAAAAATTCAAATAGTTTTAGTTTAAATACTTCTGAAAACATTGGGTATTTGGGGGAAAAAAAACCCAACTTTTTATTCATTGTCAAAATTTCTGACCAGTCCAACTTAATCCTTTTCCTTGGAAACAATTAAAGAGTTTATTAATAGCTCAACATTTAATAATAATAAATGTATTAGTCTAAATATTTAATGGAATATTTACATAAGAAATTCTCACATACAAATAAAAATAAATGAAGTACTTTAACACAATCCTATATCTCTCGACAATGGCCAAACACCATCTCAAGATACATTTATACAACTTTTCATAACTATGAGACAAAAGAAGAATAAAAAGATTTCTAATCTACCCAGTAGTGTTACTACTCTTGACCAAAGAGTCTATCAAATATGTATACATGGCATGATGATGTATGGAAGTGAAATCTGTCCAGTGAGGGTTGAGGATATCTGTGGCATGGAGAGAAATGATATGAAAATAATGATGGATGTGCAAAGTGAGTTTAAAAAAAAAAAAGGCTCCGATCTGATGACCTCAGTTTTTCCCCAATATGAAGACAGATTAATAAAAATTTTAAATCAGTGTGGCAAAAAAAAAAAAAAAAAAAAAATCACTTGTGTTTCAACATTACCAAATTTTATATGTAAAGCAAAACACAATTCAAGTATAACAAAGAAACAAGGAAATCCCAGAGGTCCCTTCATGCTAAAACCAAAATTACTCGTCCTAATTTAATTTTATTTTCAAAAATAGATTAACGAGTGAAATTAGGATTTCAATAAAATGGTACAGAATGTTACTGACAAAAGTCGGAAGTGGATGTTTAACACAGACTTTTAAGTATAAAAATTTAATTAACCACAGCTTCCGTACAAATACAAGTAAATAAAAAAACAATTTGCTTTATATATATATATATATATATATATATATATATATATATATATATAATGACAGACCAGTTATATCATATTGCAATTTAATGTTTATTTTCAAGCAAAAATCTCATACATTTCTAGAGAAAAAAATCTGTTAATGTGGGAGAAGCTGTTGACTTTCCAGGCTTCATGTGAAAGTTTTATTTTTTTTAAGGGAAAATGTCTTAATTATTTTAACTAAATTTACTTTGATTTCTGAAAAGTTTTTTCAAAGAGACTATTTGATGTTCATTTTTTTCTAAACATTTGACATTTTTAGTTTTGGCTTCTACTACTTCAATATCACCAAGATTTTGATACTTATCTGAAAGCTCTTCTTTCTGAATGTGATGAAGTTTTCATCTGGCAATTATCTCTGAAGGTGGGGTGGGGGGTTATATGATAACTTATATTTCATTCAAGTATGCTGTGATTTTTCTCCAGAAACACATGAAAGATTTTTTTCTCCAGAATCACAGTATAACTGATCTGTAATTTTATTTGTACTCTTACAAATATTAAGTTAGATGTGTGTGTGTGTCTATATGTTTCATGATAATCTAAAATAATGAATCGATCATTGTGAATTTTGGATTATACTCTAAGCAACACAGTAACATGAGCACATTCTTTTTACAAACATTTAGGGAATGTATACATATACAGTTATGTGTGCATATATATGCATAAATGGTTTGATAGTAGATTTGTAGGGATAGAGAAAAGCCTCGGATGTAAGAAAATGTTTACAGCGATAGAGAGAACCAATTTTACAAGAAGCAATGGGTTTAATATATGGACCCCAAGAGTTATAGAGCCATCTCAAAGAATCTCTGGAAAAAAAAAAAAAAAAAAAAAAAGGGACATGTCGGTGATTGAAGGACAATAATTGAATCTTCTTCCTCCTCCTCCCTGGTTGTGTATAGGTTTTTAAGCAACCGTCTTGGCTCAACCACAGTCACCGTTAAGGCCAGTTCACTAAATCTCATTTATCTGCTGACGTCAGTGTTCTCAGTACTATGTCAATTACGTGCCTTAATTTGTTGAATTTAAATAGCAAACAAATTGATTTATGTTCTTATTAGGTTTTTTGTTTTTGCAGCACCTGCAAAGAATGGAGGAAAATGGTAACAGTTTCCACTGCTCAATGTGGTTTGTAAATTGTTTAAACGCTGACTGAAATTAAAGGAAATCAACTTTGCCTGCGCAAGGTCAACAAGTGCACTCTACAAGTGGAGCCATCCATAAGAATCTCAGGAAGAAAAATGATGCACCTGCGATTGAAGGACAATAGCCGAGTCTTAATAGGATTCAATGAAAGAAACCATTTCTTACCCCAATCCATAACTGAACTCAAATCAACTTTTAAATCAACTGCATATTTCAACTAATCCGAAAAAGATGGATGAGAAGCAATACCAGAATAGAGGGTGGTGTCATCAGCATAAATGTTCATTTTCTGAATAATATTCTCTGGAGGGTCATTTATATGGAAGAGCTAGTGTTGGGCCTAAAATAGAGCCTTGAGGAACTGATTGGAATTGATAAAAAAAAAAAAAAAAAAAAAAAAAGAGAAGATACTCCATCAAGAGTTACTTGCAAGATTTGATCAAAAAAGAAAAAACCTCATAACGTCAATAACTTTACCACCAATACCATAACCTCAAAGTTTATGCAGAAGATCAGAATGCCACACTGTCAAACACCTTTGAAATGTCAAGCGCTTTCACAGAAATTATCCATAAACCAACAGATCCATTCAGTTACAATAGCTAATACATCAGCTGTTGAAGAAAAATCATGAAAGCCATACTAAATATCACTAAAAAGACCCAGTCTTTCCAAAAAAAAAAAATGAACAAACCTGCTGTTGATCAACCTCTCCAAAACTTTGCTAATAACAAAGAGAAGACCAACAGGATGATATTTAATTGATTTAGATCGATCATCTGCATTTTTAAAGATAGGGATAACAGAGGACTCCTTCCAACAAGAAGGGAAACAGGACGGAGACAAACAGAGATTGAATAATTGTGAGAGGATAGTAGAAAGTTCAAACGAACAACAGGAATCAAATCAGGACTGCAAGCTTTAGATTGGTCAAGACCAACAAGAATTCTGATCAGTTTTGAAAGGAAAATCCGGAAAAACAGCACCAGAATCATCAAGTAAAAGAATTGTTAGCAAAAAGCCTTATCCTTAGAAGATGAAATGACCTGAAGATCATTAAAAAGAGAATGGATAGCAGATTTGCCACTATCAATAACACTATTATAGATTCTCCAAAAATTACATGAGCTATCCTTTTGAGATCAGATAGTCTCAAATCCTTTAAGAATATCTAGCCTCACAAATTGTTCTCTTGCAGGGATTGCTAGCTATTCTGTAGGATTGTCTAGAATCCTCAGAACCATCCTGATTAATTCTTGTTAGCTCATAAAATGAACACAAATGTGACCTCATAATGCAGTAAGCTGATGAAATAGATTGCTATATTTACAAAGGATGAAATTCTAGGAACAATATATTTCATGACGTATTAAAGAAAAGCAATTGTTAAGTAAAACGAAGCAAAGTATTGTTAAACATTTTACTTAATTGGTTGATTTGAAGAGACTGACACAAAGTTTGATAAGAAGGGACAGACACAAATTTAGCAATTTTCATTTTTCTTATATGAGAAATTAAAAATATCAGCTCAGTGTGAGGTATTTCTGATTCACCATTGCAAAATGGATCACCACAACTCTATGAAGCGGCGTTGCTCCAAAGGTGAACAAACTTCCATGTCTTATCGAATTATTAAACTCTGAAACCATCATGCAGCATGACTTACATGGAAAACATAAAATTTACATATAATCGAAAAAACTTAATTTCTAGAGTTCTCAGGCAATTTCCATAAATATGCAATTTTCTTATTTATGTATTAAAAAAAATGAATGATATTCATAAAATAAAGCACTAAATAATACTTATGCAAACCATGGAATCAACAAGCATTGAAAGTTTTGTATTCATTTAAAAACTGTTTTTGGCAAATGTATGACCTCATCATTTTCTGCTGCTGATTTTATTCAATTAAAGATTTGTAAGCCATTGTTTACAATAAGTACTCAGATTCAGCATTAAATAAACACAAAAAATGTTTATATTGTAAAGAAAAACAAAAAACACTTTTTTTTACTAAATGCATAAAATCTTAAACGAGTTTCAATCAAATTTAAAAAAATATATTTAGCTTGGAATAAAAAATGATTTCACAAAAAGAATGTTTTGTTCATACTCACTGTGGTATCAGTACACATTCTTTCAAGTACCTGAAAAATATTTAAGAAAAGATACTTGTAATAAGACTGTGATTTTTATTTTGAAATTTTATTTCAGCCATCACATTTCTATGTTAAGAAAATTGCATCTACGTGACTTCTATATATATATTTTTTTATTTAAAATTAATTATTTATTGCAATCAAAAATTATCAGAGATACAGATTAGATAATTATAAAAAATATTTTTAAACATTTTATAAGGATGATTGCCTTTGTACTAAAACTTTTTAAAGATCCTATTTTATAAAAAAAAATAATTTAACAGTGAAAGAAGATTAAAAAGGAGAATACATCATTCATTTTCACTCCCTTCTTCCACAATAGACAATTAGTATGTAGCTCCATGCATTCATCCGATAATTGGCATCCATCAAAACACCAATATTAAAAAATAAATCTTTCATCAGTTAATTTTTTTTTAGTGATCTAACTTAAAGTACCCCCCCCCAAAAAAAAATATTAAAAAACTATTAACACAAAAAAAAGAATTGTAGATTTATAGAGGAAAAGAAAACAAAAATTTTGTTTACACCGAAATTTTATCAAAATAAGCCTCAAAAGAAAGTTATCACAAGTTGAAAGTGAAAGGAATTCTATATTTACACTTTTTCACATGCTAAACTCTAGGCTGGTTTGTGATATCTACTTTTAGAGATTTTGCGTTAATTAAATTCCTTCAGCATGGATGAAACACACAACATCAATGTGTTAATTTACTCCAGAATGTCTCTTAACCAAAGACTAGAGGCCAGTTCAAATTTTCTCAACCTTATTTCGTGCAAGCAAGGGTTGATTTCAGAAATTTCACAGGTGTACTATGAAATTTGAAGCCACCATTGAAAATAAAGTCGCTACCAACCATGATGTAAGCAAGACATCCAAAACGATTATAGGCATTTATTAATAGATGCCATATCTTTATTATGCAGAACAAACAAAAATATGCGACTTTAAAACTCAAAAATATTGTGAGATACAAAGGTTTTTTTACAATAAAGTGTGACCTTATTTATGAATCCAAAAATGAAGTTTCAAAAATAAAAACGTCTCGCATATATATTAAATGCATAATTAGAAGATAACATCAATCCTCACATCAGCAGTGCTTCATCCGAGAAGTCAGAGAAGGACTTCAATTTCAATGTGCTTCTGATTATAGACAATACAGGAGGTCATATTATTAATATGTCATATGAAGAGATCTTGTCATTCACGAGAAAAAACAAAAAACATAGAAATTCATTAATTCTAAAAGAATTAATGAATTTCTATGTTTTTGAAAGTGTCTAGATTGGATTAAGTACTATTTCTTCTAAATACATTATTATAAAGTATGCCAATGTATTGCAATTAACATAGTACAAATTAAAATTAAAGACAGAAAGATATGGCGATAGAAAAAGATTATATATGAGAGAGAGAATAATAAGTGGTGAGAGGGAAAAGAAGTGACAAGGGGAAAGACGAGCAAAATCAAGTATGAAGAGAAAAAAAGAGCAACAACATGCAAAACACACAAGTGTCTTGAGAAAAGCTGTTTATTTAAATGTATTAAAAACAATTTTTGGGTTATTTTTAATACACACACACATTTCAATTCACCTTTACATTATATAGTGGGCATATGTTTCTTGCATTGTGTGTATCCAAAATAATTAAATATACATACACATGCATACATACGTTTACAATATGACATATATGCAAGTTTAAATCTACACACACACCAACTAATTATAATTACAAAATGCTTAAATATGTATGTCTATAAGAATAGATCTAAGTAGACAAACACATTTTTACACATGAAACTTAAATATAGTCGTGTATACGAATTACATTTGTTTTGTTTTTTAATAGCCTTTTTTACTGTTTGATGTTGAGGTGTGGTGTATATAGACAGACATTTAGATCAGACTAAATTGAAGAGTGGAAAAAAAATGGCTGAATATTTATTTTTTAATGACATTTTTATCATAATTATATGTCTCTGGCTGATTGCTTTTTTTGTGTAGCGGCAGTGGTAGATGGCAGGAGGAGCAGTGGCCATCAAGAATTGCTCAAAATGTTCGCTTGATGCTGATCATTGCTTGAACAAAAACAAAATTAATAGATTGTCACAATTATCTATTCGCAAAATAATGTGTATGCAATACTTAGTTTAAATGACTTCAATTATATAATCCAACTTTTGCATGAAAGTTTAATTTTTGATAACTTTTTCATCTGAAGAAATAAAACTAAAATCAAACAAAAAAATCTTTATGCAAATTATTTTTAGTTACAATACCCTCACATTTTTCCAATTCGGCAATACCCTTGCACTTTCGGCAATATTTCGGTGATGAGAATTAATGTGTATTTGGATTCTATTCACATTTTAGTTATATTCCTGTTTCTCAAGAAGAGTCTAGAGTCCAAATAAATGTACATGATTGGACAATATGTTGGAAAATGAAAATAGTCATTTGAATAATTCAAATTATTTAAATCAACATAACACTTTAACAGTAGAGTCAGGATGTAAGAGAATACAACAAACTATTTGTATTCCATCCAATTTTTAAAAGTGAAACATGCCATCCCCTGAAACATTGAACAGTCATAGTCTGAGAGAAGACATTGAAACCAAATATGGCAGATCATGTATGAAGAGAAAAGAGAAAGGTTACAAACATTCTATAAAATAAGATTAAAATGAAAGAGAGAACAACACATCTGCTAAGAAGATCAAGAATGGAGATCACAATATGGAAACAATTACCAAAAAATAAACGATAATCCAAAAATTAGAAATGATAATGGTAAAAATAACTAATTGATTACAATATCAGCATAGTATGTGCAATATGAGTGTCAGTAAATAACTATAGTATTGAAAATCAGTGGAGGGATTAGCGATCTTTCGAGCAAGAACCCTACACGCTATGGAGTCTAAGGACTTAAAAGTAGCTGCAGGTTTCACGCTGGAAGAAAATAGAGTGCAAGCAAGTAATCAACAACAGAAGAGTGTTTAAGGAATGATAACAACTGATATACGAAACCAAAAATCAAGTAGGACATACCTCATCTTGGGGGAAGTGCGAGTTAATGTTGAAGAAAAAGAATACAAGATGGTGGAGTCAACAGAGCATAGACACAAAAATTCTGATCCCGCTAACAGATATATCACACTGAATTTATTTGATTCATTATTTTACTTTTATTTAGATAAAATATTGGATTCAAACTAATTGAACACAATGTTTTCATTATCTTTTATATCTAATATATAAAAAGGTATGTCTGTCTGTCTCCATATTTTCAAACTATCTCTTCTGAAACTACTAAAAGTCGCAGATCGACGTTAGGAGCCTCAAATGATTGGATTTTTTACGGACCATTCTTTTATGAGTCTTTAGTTGGTTAAAATAGTTTTTAAGGGGTCAAAAATGGGTCAAAATAGAAAAAAAAAGTTATACATTTTGTACATTCATCTTTTTAATCAGTTCATATGCATGTCATGTTGATACAGTGGTAACGTCACTAGCTTTGAATGCTAGTTTTGCTTTCGGTTTCAATTCTAGCTGATGGCACCCAAATACTTATTTTTACTTTTGAAATCATGACTATAATAATATATAGGATATCTGGACAAATTAAAATATCATATTTAAGTATATTTTATGACCAGGCAAAGCCAGGCGCTTCCTCCCAGCTAGTCATACATTTATCTTTCAATAAAGTAAACATTAAATGATTATTAGGATTAATAATGATAATAGTTTTTAATACATGTACACTGATTTCATCTTGTTCAAAACACAAATGCAAATTTCTAAACTCATTGAATCTCGACTTAAAGAAGTTGCATAACATTTATTACAGATGAAGAGTTGGTATCTGTCTAAAGTTGAAACTATACTTTTACTTCTATTAATTGTACCATCTTTCAATGCTCAATTCACAGGGGTTGGGGAGTAGTATATGTTTGTTTGTTATGATAACATCCTCCAAGGGATTACCTTCTCCTTTTTGGGGAAATGGGAGGAGTTGTGATATACTCTGATCACATATTCTGATTAATCTACATAATGATTGAATGCAGACATTGTGTATGGTCCTTTCACAAAAAATCCAAATTCAACCAAACTTATGTGTTTGGCAAGGAGTTTTGCAGTCTAATATGTAAAATTGTGCTCATAACAATATCCTTAACAAGAATGGAAATTTCAGCATCAATGGGAACATTTTCAAGATAGCCTCACAAGATGTTTTACAACAGTTTGGAGTGTTACTGCTGAGAGTGCTGATTACTTATGAATGCAGAGAGGAGTACCGACGATGTAGTGTCACTTTGGTATGTGAACAAATGAAAGAAGAGAAGGAATATTAATGAAGCTCGAAATAAGATTTTTACAAATTTTGTTTTAGTTTATATTCTTGCATTTTTTTATTATTTCAATAAATATTTGACCAATTTAAAATGACAATTTTGATAATTACAAATTGAAGGTGTGTCAAAATTTTATTACTATAAATCATCATTATTATTATGATACATATGCAAGTACTTATACTGAAGAAATTCACTCCTTCAAATTCCCCTTCAAATATTTTTAGAACAGGTTTCATTTTTCGCTTAAGTAAACACATTTTTAGTACAGTTTTTAAGTAAACACATTTTTAGTTCAGTTTTTAAAGAATCATGCAGCTTACATAAATTTTGTTTTTGTTTTCCAAATCAAAAACACATGTGATACAAGTATTGGTAACTTAAGAAGGTCCCTTATTAATCTTTTTATTTTTCTGTTATATTATTTCATTTAATAAACTTTTGACATTTATATTATTTCATTTAATAAACTTTTGACATTTATATTATTTCATTTAATAAACTTTTGACATTTATATTATTTCATTTAATAAACTTTTGACATTTATATTATTTCATTTAATAAACTTTTGACATTTATATTATTTCATTTAATAAACTTTTGACATTTATATTATTTCATTTAATAAACTTTTGACATTTATATTATTTCATTTAATAAACTTTTGACATTTATATTATTTCATTTAATAAACTTTTGACATTTATATTATTTCATTTAATAAACTGGAAAATCATGAACATGCTTTTATAATAATTTGCCATCAGAAGTTCAAGATCCAGAAAATTGCTTTGAGCGTTAGATTTTTTTGCAACTCAAGTGTCAAATATAATTGTAATAAATCTTTGAAAATTCCAAAATATTTCAGTTTTCATTTAGACATTCATTTCACATTATTATTCCAGTACTTTTATATACCTATATATATTTTTATACAATTTTGTTTGTTTTATGGTATCAAAACGAAAATATGTCATCCACAAGTAAAAATAATATTACTCAACTTAGTTCCAATCTCTGGTTTCCCTCTGTAAAGTAAAATGTTTTGCTACAACAGCTGTAAATAATTTCTTCGATCCTGTGTACCTAGAACTAAATGGAACTTCCATGAACAAAGTTTCTTTTCAAGAATTTTCCACCTGTGGAACACAATAATACAGGACTGCTTCCCAGCTGATTACAACATCAACGTTTTCAATTCCAATATCAACACATTCTTGTCAAGTAATCAAATCTTACCCATTTGTAATCCAACCTTTACATTGTCCAACTGACAAATTCATTAATTTATCCTCAAGTGGCTTTTGTGCCTTGATAAACACTGACTCATTAGTATTAAAAAAAGAAAAGTTCTTTGGACAATTTCAGAAGAAATTTTTTTCCCCATTGTAACAGGTTTGTTCTCAACTTTTTCAATTTTTTAAAAATTATTCATTTTTAGCTGAGGATAGCGCATGCCAGACATTCACTTGCTATTTTATACATTTCAACCAAGAGACCATTTTAAGATTCTAACTGTCACTTTAAGTACAATTGTTTGTCTGTTTTGTATTTGGTTCACTGAGTATATTTGCCTGATAGTTTTTTAAATTATTTTTCAGGAGATCAATTGCTCCTATAATTACTGAAATGACATCTTCCTAAGATTCCAGTTTCTTTTCATGTCGTATTATTATGTATTATTGTGTTCCACAGGTGGAAAATTCTTGAAAAGAAACTTTGTAAGACCTTAGTATTTTGTTATTTTTTTCCATCTTTTGACCCAGAATCACTGGGAACATTAACTTCTGTTAAGGTTGCTTCTTTCTCGTTCTTGTCAGATTTGATAGCTCAGACTTATTTCCAGATTTCTGATAAATGTTCTCAGGACTTATTGCTACATGTGACATTCAACTTTTTACACATGGTCCAATATTTTTTCTTAACAGATTAAATCAGAAAAATAGAGTTTAATTTAATGATGAAACAAGCAATTCATTGTAAGAGGTCATTGTAATTGGATTGAGTATGCTGTGTGAGCTATGGGCAAATGTGAAAAACGGATAGTATTATCATTAGACATGATAACTTTAACATATAATGAAAATCTTAGCTTTCTACATATATCACATTTTGTTTTATATATTTTTCATTTGCCATTTCTCATCATGACAATATACTTGTTCAATAATACCCTGAGCATCCCTAACCCGGCAGTTCCTAACAGAAAGAAATGTGTCATGCTAGAACAACTTTTTCTATCCACTTTATGTTGCTTAGTGTGACTTTTTCTCCCCAATCTCATAGGGACATTTTTTCTCCCCAATCTCATAAGGACATTTTTTGTCAGAGCTGAGAGATATCTCAGCAGAATTCACACGGAAGTGTGTTGTAAACTTGATAAACAAGATCAAAAGAATAAGCAACACAAGAAAGGTTCATTGCATTAAGAGAGTACAACAATGGAATGCAGACATCAGAATTTTACTATTGTCCGAAGCAAGACCTTGCCAATACAGTCCTGACTTTATTTATAGTAAACCCTTATAGGAAAAAGGGGTGTAGGATATTCTATTTCAACAAAGTGCATAAAAGCATGGGAAAGTGTATTAAATCTAAACAGGAGGAAACATGTTCTTATGAGTTGAGCTAAATTTGAGTTGGGTGCCATTATTTTTAGGCACCACATAATTTGAGTTGGGTGCCATTATTTTTAGGCACCACATAATTTGACACAAGTTTGTATTTTACCAATAGCTAAGGTTGTGAGTGGTGAGGTTAGAAGGATTGTTGTTTAATACCTACACAATAGTATTACTGTATAAATTACCACAATAAATTTTCAGGAATTTAAACTTGTGAATCAGGACCTTCTGACCAGGTTATTTCAAGGGTTTTTTTTTTTTTTTTTTTTTTTTTTTTTTTTTACATGGGCATCACCACTTATCAAGGCCAAGAGGCCACTCAAGGATAAGGGTTAAAGAGTGTACAGTAGAAATTGGACAATATAGTAATCATTAGTAATGGAAATTTGGTGAATTTGTTAACTTATATGGAACGGCTCATCAAAAACTTGTTTACGTTAGGCTTGAAGACAACTATATTGTAATCAGCTGGAAAGCAGGAAAACAGAAGACAATTCCACAGGCGTGCAGTTCTAAGAAAGAAGCTTTGTTCATGGAATCTACGTTTAGGTTTAAGCACAGATAAAGAGTGGGGGAATTTATGGATAGTGTTTTCTGCTAGACATATGTTTCTTGTGAAAGTTTGGCGAGGAGAGGCGACCATAGATTGGAGCTCAGTCGAGCACTTACCATGAAAATAACGATAAAGCAGAGACAAACTCGCAACATTTCTTCTGTGAGAAAGAGGTTGCAGGGAAGAGAAAAGGACATCCCTACGAGGCTACGAAGTCTATTTTGAACTCTATCAAGGCAGAATAAGTCCTTACTAGCAATTCCTGCCCAGATATGGCAACAGTACTCCATCCTTGGATGTATATAGATAGAGAATTGCATCAGCAGTGAGATATCTACTGGATCGATAGAAGTATCCCACCATTTTTCCAGCGGCTTTGGCAACGGATTTAATGTATGTGTTCCACTTAAGACCAGAAGCTTATTAAAACATGAGGCCTCCCCAAGACGAAAGCCATTCATTTCAATTGATGCCAGATGGGGATCAGGGCATTGATGATGTAAAGATAAAAGCTTGGTTTTAGATGCATTAAAAGTAACCAGCCACTCCTTTCCCCCATTGTACCACATGCTCAAGATGAGAGGAGAGAGAATCGGAGAGAACTTGGTCATTTACGGTCTTAGATGTGCTACCATAGATAGTAGTGTCATCAGCAAAAATGTTCACGAATGATGTAAGGATGTGATTTGGAAGATCATTAATGTAGACCACGAAGAGAGTTGGGCCCAGGATGGACCTCTGAGGGACTCCAGCATTAATACTGAGAGCTTCTGATTTCTGCCCATCAACCACTACTACAACCTATCAGAGAGAAATGATTTAATAATTAAGACATTTCCAGCTATACCGTAGCTGGAAATCTTGTGAAGTAAACCTTTATGCCATACTCTATCAAAGGCCTTTGATATGTCAAGAGCAATTGCCCTAGAAAGGAAGCCTCTGTCGAGAGATTCATTAATCCTGTGAGATATAACTGTAAGCACATCTGCTGTAGATCTATCAGAACGGAAACCATATTGAGTGTCACTAAGAAGGTTATTTTTGCTGAGATAGTTGATTACTTCTCTATTAACACAGATTCCAGCAACTTACTCTTGACGCACAGGAGACTTATTGGCCTGTACTGAGAGGGAGATGAGCGATCACCTGAATTCTTAAATACAGGGCATACTGATGAGATTTTCCAGGGTGATGGGAAGCAATTTTCCTTAAGGCAATGTTTAAACAGTTTTGTAAGGATGGGCACTAGTTCTTGATGAAGTCTTGAGTACTATAATTGGAATATCATCAGGGCCGGTTGCTTTACTGGAATCAAGGTTTTTAATTAGCTTGGCAACATCACGTACAGATATTTGTATATCACATTGCGTGTTTTCTGATACAGGAGGAAATATTGGAGGTTGGCGGCCTTGGTCGCAAAGGGTAGAATTAGCTGCAAAGTTCTTAGCAGATTTGGAAGTTAAGTTATAGTATCCTTTAATTACAAACTCATCTAGGGGAATAGTCTGTCCAATGCCAGTTTCACTTAAAAATATGTCTGGTTTAGTCTCCTGTAATTGGGTTTCAACCTCTGGAAGGTTAGAACGTAGACCCCTGATGTTCGAGAAGGAGACATGGTAGTGGGGGGTCTATGTTAGAAGTTGGAGATCCGGGTTTAATAGTGTATTTTATTTAATCAGGGTTGAATGTAAAGGACAAAGAATAGACTACAGATTTTTAAAAACTTGTAAACAGACAGGAATGACAAACAAGAATACACGTGAAGAATAGAAAATAATAGAATCACAAACAAAAGGCTACGAGAAGGAATGACCAGCACAGCAATATGATAGACATAAAAAACAACAAAAAATTTGCCCACTTATGTTTTATTACATGAATGCATCATCAGCGACATGATTGATCAGCTGTTCTGACTGTTTATACACAAGCATTAAGGGGTTCACGCCGACTTTGCTTGTTTTGGAGAAAGCCACAATCTCTTCCACCACTGACGCAAGACAAAAGGTAGCGGCATTTCACTTAACAAAGACAGCCATCACCAGAGGCAATGGGCAATTCATTTTGTATCAGCTCCACTACAACTTATAATAACCAATTCCATAGTCTGTGACAGTATTCATCAGGCTAATTGAGCACTACATTATTGGTTTTCATACATCTGTTTATGATAAGCAGAAACGCTTTAAAGCCATTCCTAGTAGAGTCTTGATCAAATGCAAAAAAAATGTATAAATGATCAATATGGGTCAACATAGCTTAGAAACAAAGTTCAAAATTTCATCCGCAGAAGATACCATGTAGCATTGTTGTCTCAATAATAAAGAATAATACGTAAAGAAATGTAACCACATCGAACATCTTTGAAAATAAAATTTTCAACTACCCAAGGTGACTAAACTGGCAATTATGTAACAAAATTAAAAATGCATAAATTAACTGAGTTCAAATCTCGGTAGAGTTTTTGTTTTGTTATTTAGTTTTTCCCTTAATCCCTTGAAATTTTTTATTCATATATATTTTTAATTTAATTTAGGTTGGCGCAAAACATAAAATACTTGTGATACCCTCACACCCTTATCTCCTGTTAAAAGTTATATGCACAAATAGAAGAAAAATGATTTGGGGATAGATTTAAATAGGACAGAATTTAATTTTTTAATTTGCAACCCAATCAATCAGTCATTAATATTTTGCTAATGTGTGTGCTCATACATATACGTAACACATCAGTTAATAAGTTCAAGGCATAACTAATAAAAGAACTTTTAGACAAAATTTGACTTTATTCATCAATATTGTACCCTTCTAGAGTGAAACACCAATTCCAAATTTTCTCCAACAATTTAAGGCTTTTTTTCTTTTTGATTTTGTCTTCAAAATACATCTCAGTTTGTGATATCATTTCTTCATTGGAGCCAAATTCCTTTTCTGGAGTATTTTTTTAAGGTCTGCAAACAGCCAATAGTCGCTGGGGACCAAATCTGGATAATGGGATAGGTATGAAAGTAATTCAAAACACAAAGTCTCCAACTCCACCTACTGCCCCCTCCCACTATCAGTTTTCCATCACAACCACTCAATATTGTCACTAATGTAAAGGATCCTGCACCATTCTATCAAAATGGCAAAGGCAAACAAGATCTACCTGATTCAGAGATCTTTTCTCAAATGACAGATACTTTCCATCCCTTACACATAACTTACAGAGGAAAGCTAAGAAAACATTAAAGGAATGGATAAAAATGGACTTGAGAGAAAGAGTAAAAAATTAAGATCTGGAATAGATGGTTTGGAAGTTTTTAAAAGCCGTCCAATACATGCCAGCATGTAAAATGGACATTAAACTGAATATGATGATGATCTAACAAAATTTACAGTGAAAGTTTTCAATTTCAAATCATAACCATGTCTATAAAAATAAGATGCAGAAAAAAAGCAGATTTTACTTATTCAATTCTGTGAATCACAGCTTATAGACATATGCAAATCTTTTAGACATACAAAATCCTCAAAGTTATAAAATAAATACTTTTGAAATCATTTTTTAGTCAAAAAATGATGTAAGTATTTATCATCTTGAAGACAAAATATTTAAATAAAATTGTGTGACTTCTAGTATATCAGTATGCATGCATGATTCTCGTGAATATAGGACAGACACATTTTTATTGATCATTTCAATAAAAAAAATGCAATGACAAAAAAATGTTTAATTCCTATTTTAAAACATTCCATCAGAATGCATTTTGATTGCTTTTTGAAAAATAAAAAAATTATTTTGTGATACTTTGAACTTTGAAAACAATTTGGAAACATTTAAATTGCTGAATAGAAGGTTTAAGTGTGACATTTACATCCAAAAAGTTTATAATTATTTACATCCAATAATTTTATAATTAGAGTTTAAAAATATTATCTGAATAAAATTAGTTTTATTTGGTTTAATTAATAATTTAAATTAACAAATAATGAGCATAATTAAATTAAAAAAAAAAAAAAAAAAAAAAAAAAAAAAAAAAAAAAAAAATGAAAGACTCCTTGCAGACAGCACTAAGATAAAGCTAGTATAAAAAGACTTACTTATTTTTAATATTTTTTTATTAATTCCTTTTCAAGTAGAAACAATATTTGCATAAATGATTTTTGCAGCTGAGGTCCCATTCCTCTTAGCACACTTTTAGTGGAAATCTGATTAGTACTCTCCCTCAATTTTTCCATCCTCCTTAACCCTTCATGATTATTGTGTGCAGTATCAGCTGAGACTGATGCCTTTTTGTATTAATTTTTAATGTAGAAAAGATGTTTTGCAGTGTTATTTGCATAATTTCGGACTAAAAGATGTTATCTCAATCTACTTTGTTATCATGTCCACAACATTTCGACTGTAACACTCTCCAATCTTAACAATTTAACAATTTTGAACTGAGCTTTTCATTTAATCCATTGCAGAACACCATACCCTTTTTGTGTTCCATGTCTTAGATATCTAATAAGAAATCACACCATAAGTCATGGGCCAGACAAATAGATGGTGTCACTAATAAAAATAAAATTCATATTTTATTAAGAACTAAACTTCAAACATCACATATCAAGATTTGAGCCCAACCAGATTATTAGTTTACAAATTATAGTTATTTAAGTAAAAGTACTGTTGTAAATTTCCAAAACGATGAAAAAATCTCAATTTTATTTGCAGATAAAATTATTGCTGATGGAGGAAATACTGTTCAAGCAAAGCAACAGCTTAAATGTCATTCAGATTTTGTTCTGTTGAAACAATGGTTAAAAGCTGGTATGCTAACTTTAAAATGTAATAGACACTGAACACTTAAGTCGGCCATTTCAGATGTTCCAGAAAACCTCAAAAAAGTTCAAACTTGTTTTGACCAATCATAATTTGCATGAGATAGCAGAGGAATTCAAGATACGAAAAGGCAGTTTCTTCATCATTTTGCATAAACATTTGTCAATGAGGAAACTGTGTTCAACAAAGTGGGTGCCGCATTTCCTCACAGTCAAAAAGAGCAATGTAACAATGATTCAGAGTTCTGCTTGCAACTGTTTTTAACACCAAAACATTTCTCAATATGTGACAATAGATGATTTATCACTTCATTCCAGCGTCAAATTACAATGTGACACAATGAAGTATCTCCATTGGACCATCTGTAAAAAGTTGAATATCGAATGCAGCAGAAAGTCCTAGGAAACAAATTCCTGAAAGAACAGTTGGAAATAAGTCATACACCATCCATTATGACTATGCAGTTCCTACAGCTATGTACCTAGAAAACGGAGCTGTTAAACCAGACATAGTGATATGGAATAAGATGGAGAAAGAAGCAACCTCAGTAAAAGTTAGTGTCCCCGATGATGCTGGATTGAACAGAGTTGAGAGAAAAGATAACAAAATACCATGGTCTTGTGTACGACATGAAAAAAGACTGGAATCTTAGGAAGATCGCCATCATTCCAGTAGTTATAGGAGCAACTGGACACATGGAAAAGAATTTCCAACACTACCAGGCAAATATACTTAGTGAACCAAGTGCAAGAGTTTCAAATAACTTCACTTAAAGAGACTTTTTTTTAATTTTATATAGTCACTACTTATCAGGACTCGAAGGCCATTTGAAGATAAGGGTTAATGAGTGCACGATAGTCACTGAGACAACAGCATATTAATAGTTAGTAATGGAAATGGGGTAGAAATGGATTATTTAGGGGTTAGGAGGCTCAACAAGAACTTGTTTAAATTGGACTTGAAGTTGACCATATTGTAATCAGTTGGAATACAGCCCAGTGGAACAGAATTCCACAGATGGGCAGTTCTAGGAAAGAAGCGTGGTTCATGGAATTTGCATTTAGATTTAAGCACAGATAGAGAATGGGGAAACTTTTGATGGTTGTTGTAGCTATACAAGTATTTTTATGAAAGTTTGGCAAAACATAGATTGAAGCTTAGATGAGGACTTGCCATGAAAATAATGATCAGCAACAGGCTTGCAATGTCTTTTCTGTGAGAAAACGGTTACAAGGGCGAAAAAAGGGCATTACTTACTAGGTTTCAAACCCAGTTTTGAATTTTGTCAAGACAGAGTAGGGCTCTCCAAGCAGCTCCCACTTAGATATGGCAAGAATACCCTATTTTAGGACATATCTGGCTCATACAGATAGAGGATTGCGTCGGGAGTTCATTACCTTCTGAGGTGGTAAAATGACGCAACCATTTTTCAGCAACCTTCTCTATTTCAGGTCAGAAGTAAAAGTTGGACTCAGAAGTTTGTCAAAACAGGAAGAATCTTAAAAAGATCTCTCAGTTGGAATGTATGAAATCCGGTAGGGTACCTCATCTCCAGTTTAAACAAAATAAGAAAAAAAAAAACAAAAAAAAAACGAGAAAGTCAGCTGAGCAGCAGGTGAAAGCAATCAGATGCAAACATCAGTAGGTAAGGCTTTGGCCTATGTATTTTGGGATGCATAAGTAATTTTGTTCATCAATTACTTTGAGAAAGGAAGAAACATTAATACAAATAGTATTACTGGTGCATTTGATGGAAGATGTCACCAAAAAAAAAAAAAAAAAATGTGCTCTTTTATCAAGATAATGATCTGTGTTACAAGTTGATTACTATGATGACAAAACCATAAATTTAATTTCAAATTACTTCTCCACCAACCTCAGTTTCTAGATCCAGCAACTACTGGTTGTTTAAAAGACCTTGAATGAATGTTCCAAGCAAAAGGATTTTATTCTAACAAAGTAATATCAGAAATTGTGACTTATTTTGAGACAAAAGAAAAATAATTCTACAGAAAAACATCAAATTGCTAGAGATGCATTGGAATCGGTGTATCATCTTAGAAGAAGCAAACTATGTTGATGAATAAAACTATGTTGATGAATAAAACTATGTTGATGAATAAAACCGAATATAGCCTAAAACTTGCTTCATTAATTAGATCAAAAACTTATTGAGAGATGTGTTATCAGTTAATTTTAAGAGTTTATTTGCTCAGTTGAACTCAGTCTAACTTTATCCTGAAAATTGTAACTAGTATTTTATAGTCAACACCTTCATCCATTAGGTCAAAAGTTGATAAAAAGTAGATTCTGATATCTTATTTGTTGTTAAATTCTAGTTGACTAAGAATTAAACCATTTATCAATATTTAATCTTTTTTGAAGGATTATTAGTTTTTCAATAATTTTTCAAATCTATTTGCAAACAAAAAATTACATCATATTTAAGTTTTAATCAACATTAGATTAAAATTATTATTACAGGAAGACTGATAATTTGTATCATTTGAATTTACATCTTGGTTTCTATATTTGCAATATTTTAAGCAGTTGAGCATCAATAAGTGGTCCTCTCCATCTTAAACTTTCCTAGACTTTTATAAAATGCTCTTTTCAGCAAAATCCATGTGGATGCAGTCATGACTTTTCTAGCTTCAACTTTCTCTTATGTAGCAAAACTTTTGCAAACTAAATATAACAATCAAAGTCAAACCATGAAAGATTTGTCTTCTGAAATTGAAATATTAGATGGCAAAAGTAACTGAACTCAACTGGTGAGTTAAGTGAAGATTTAATTTATTATTATTATTTTTTTTTTTTTTTTTTAATTTTTCAAGTTTCATATGGAGGGAGTCACGATTGAACTTAATTAAATTTTTTGCATTTTTATGAATTGATCTGCAAAACAAAAAAGCAACAGGTGAGGTAAAATTGAAAAAAGACTTTATGTACATTTTTGGTTTATCCAAGTTCGACTATAACTTGAACATGGGCACCATTTTCCTAAAAGTAAATATTAATTTACTATGTCTCAAATATAAGTCAAACGGGTTTTTTTTTGGTTTTTTTCTTTTGCTAAAAAAGGGTAATTCAACTAGACATAATTTGATTGACCAAAATAGGAACTGACCATTTAAGTATTGAATAAACAAAAACAAAAGGGTCGATATGCAGATAAATGAAACGTTTTTTTTTGGGGGGGGGGGGACACATGAAACAGAGATCGGCAAGAGTGAAAGTTTATGTATTACTTTCTTCCACTATATTTAGTAATGGAGCTCTGTTAGAAACACAGAAAATATTGAATATATGCGCTAGTAGCAAACAATTGAATCTACCTGTAGAGCAAAGGACAATAACACTCCATGAATTACAGGGGAAGAGAAAGAAGAAAACGAAATAGATGAAGATGCAAAAGATAAAAACAATCAACAAGCAAGATGAAGATGAGAAAGACAAAGATGAAAACAACAAAGATAAAGAATACAGGAAAACTCTGAAGGTAAGATTCCACCACTAACCCATAACCTCTCAATAGACGAATCTTATGCACAGACGTTTCTGTGTTTTGAGCAGAAAATCAATTTTTAATGTTGGCTGAGGTTTATAGTTTTAACATTTGACTCTTCTTTCTCTTCTTTTTAATCACAGTGGTATGTAGATGATGGCAGAAGAAATTAAAAATGGTCAGACTGACAAAACTAGTAGAAAACACTAAGACACGATTTTTGCATTCGAATATATTCTTCGTTGCAGACAAATCTCTTTAAATGGAGGAAAAGATGAAGGATTAGAATCTGAGTATTCGATTTGATCACAAATAAAATTGTATCACAGACAAATGGTTCAACATTTGGTCATATTGGTAATAAATCTTGCATTTTACAGAAGAATTTATCAAGAAAAACAAATTGGTTAGATTATTGTTTTATGACTATTTGTTTGCTATGTTTCTTTAGCCAGAACCGCCTCCCCTTTTTCTTTATATTTTCAAATCAACTACTAAAACATTGTGCTTAACATTAACACACTATTAATACACTATTAACACACTATTAACACACTATTAACACACTACCAATATTCAAATGAAACTTAATTATTTCATCTGCCCTTTCTCTACTGTTATTTTTTTTTTATTCATGGCTACCCAACATTGCCTGGAAACATGGACAAGATACAAGAGGATTAATAATTAGTATTATTAGGATTATTTGAACCACTGTTCTTATCTGGAGAACCCATGAAGTAATGGATAAAGTATTTGGTAACTTCAGTTGTAAGTTACACTTTTCTGGAGGTTGAAGATTCAATCCTCAGTCGGGTGAGCTTCAAAATACAATTGCAAATTTAATTTAGGACTTTTATCCGGTCACGATTTACAGACAGAGCATGCTACACTCGTGAATTAAATAAAGGAGTCAGTTGAAAACTCCATGCAGATTTCCAAGAATGACAGAAAGATTTCCAAAGTTTTCCCATATTTTGACCGAAACATTGTAAAACTAACACTCAAGATGAGAACAGTAGTCCGAATAATCCAAATAATAAAGATAGAGTTTCAAAAAGTGTGGATAGCTGTCTTTTAAAAACTTTTTCTTTGGTAACTAGCTCAATATGCAAAAAATTTTCATTAAAAAATAAATCTGACTGACTCCTGCTTGACCTAATTTCAGCGTTTTCTAAATAACTATCAATATCACCGAGAAAAAAAAGTTTTACTCGCTCCCTTTTGGTCCCTAGTAACTCAATGTGTGCGTGTGTTAGGGGACTGGGTATTGCAGTATTTCTTTTTACTATAACCAGATCAGAGCTCACACTGAATCTAATGATGTAAGGTTTGAAAGAGCATCTTGTGAAGTTTCTGACTTAACTGTTGACACAAAAAAATCGATCACATAAAAGATTACACTTTCAAATGTCATAACAAAAAGTACCATTACTTTGCAGCAATAGAAACTGATCTATTGTTAAAACCTTCCATAGTTACAGATGAAAGATAATGTACTTAAATACTTGAGTCCTTAGTTGTTACCATGAAGCTTAACTAACTTTAAAAGAAGTTTAATAGAAAAATATCTCTTCAATAGAAATGCTGATAGCCATGCCATAAATATTTTTCATGTTAAAAAATTTACTGTATAAAATTTATTTAGAAATATTGAAATTTAATAAATTTTTGTTCAATATTTTTATTGTTGTTGGCCTCCTTTCAATCTCGAGAGAAAATGGATACTATGTGTTAAGGAACTTGTACAAAGAGTATATAGTGAAGAAAGAGTTGCATAATCTCCAACCAGACTTTTGAACTGACATTACTCATCCAGTGGCAATGAGAACTGTAAGACGATTGTAAACAATCCCAAGGTAAGCAAAGACTGGTGTTATTTCAAAGCTTTTCTTCTAAATTGCACAAGCAAGGCTTGAGAGTCTAGTCTACCCTACTATTTAATCCATAGGTGAGAGAGGATATATAATTCATACTTTTTTCCTCAAAAGGTATTTGTAAAAATAATAGAGTAACTCCCAACAGAACTTACGAAAAGCTTCAAAACAATATTGCAAAAGCCCCCACTCCACGTTTGTTAAATGAATAATAGGAATATTTCCCTTCTCCATTCTATAGCTGCCTCAATGGCTGTGTGAGTAAAGGCATTAAGTCAAAGGTGACTTTAGTTCAGTATTTGAATCTTCCGACTGGTGGTACAATTATATATATATAGCTACACCGATGAATTTTGATTAAGATGAAACATATACATATGAAAACCTTAAAAGATATTTATTATAAATAATTACATTACAAAGTAGATTAGTAACACAATATTTCACATTTTTTCTACCTTGTAATGATTATGTATGGAAGTAAAAGTTAGCCAGTGAGAATTGAAGACATGTGCTGTATGGAGAGAAATGATACGAAAATGATATAATTGATGTGTAATGCAAGTCTTAAAGACTCAAGACAGTATATAAAGATGTGTGCAGAACAAGAGACTGATAGCATTGCCATGTTGAAAGAAGGGATGAGAATTTGGGGGTTAATATATATAGAACAGTTGAGGCAGCAGGGTCAGTTTATGGAGAAAGGTTAAGGAAAAAATAAGAAAGAATGATGACAACATACTTGAGTGAAAAAGGGATAAAGACCTGGTCAGAGATAAGGTAGTGTTGAAGTCGATTTATTCATCGACATGAGACAAGATTCACATAGTGAAAAGACAAAAAGATTCAGAATTTGACAAGATACACCTGAAGAAGATCAGAGGTTACATCAACCAAAATGTTGTGAAAATAAGATGAGAAACGTAGTCCCAAGAATCTAAATAATACAAATAATCTCCATTTTATGCTGCCATTTCAAATTTCATGAGAATATCACCCCTATTTCAGAACTAAGTGGAATCAACTAGTCCTATGAATACCACTGGTTTCAGAGAAGACTTTCATACCATGTTTAACTGCATGCTACGAACCTGTTCCTCTCATACCACTTTAGTGGCTCCTTGTATTCTTTATGATAAATACATATATTTTATACACTTTACACTACTTGTGGTTTCTTTCATTTGTGACCCCTAGCACGGGTCTACAACAATATTGTTTTCTAATATCAATTGGAATTAAAAGTAGAAACTGCAAGTTATGTTTACAGGAATTTTTAAACTTTAAAAAATTAAATAAAAAAATAATCTTTAGATAAAAAATACAGATATATCAATGAATATCTGCTTTGCTGCATAAAACATAACTTTTGTGTGTGTGTTAATACACACACACACACACATATATATATATATATACATAACCAGATGGCTTCATCCATGCCTGCCATCATCAGCCAAGCCCCACTCCAGGATTGGAAAAAAAGACGCAGTGATTAGATAAAAGCACGGTGAAGTAAGATGCCGATCTGATTCTATGTTCTTGTCCCTAGAGAGTGTTGCTGGAAACACGACTGGCTGGACCTGATATTGACCACAGCAGGTACCCACCTATTTTTTAAATTTTAATATTGAAACAGGCTTATTTAAGCCATTTTCCACGTTTTTTTTTTTTTTTTTTGGGGGGGGGGGTATTTTCCAGATTTTCTAAAGTTTTAACGTTCGTATTTCTGTTTTTCCGATTTTTACATTTACCATCGTTCGTTTGCCTTACATTAATTTTTTGTGTTTTTTTTTTCGATTTTTTAATTTTTATTTAATATTTAAAAATATTTACTTCGCTTATTCTTATGTTTTGATTACGCCCCCCCCCCCCACCGCCTGGGTACCCACCGCTTTATTTTTCAGATTTTTTAAAGAAGTTTAAACCTTCGTTTTTCTGTTTTCTTTGTTTTTTTTTTTACTTCGCTTATTATGTTTTGATTAACACCCCCCCCCCACCCCCACCCGAGCACACACACCTCCAAACACTCGGGCAACGCCAGGTACCCCCCTCAGTAGTCTATATATATAAAAGTTAAAAATGTGTGTATGTATGTATGTCTTGCAAAAACTTTCGACACAGGCCACAGATTTTTGCCAGACAGGTATCATTCTAAAGCTCGAACCTCCGGTCGACAAATATCGAAAAATTGGGCAAAAACATTCATTCCTTCATCCTTAACAGAAACATTCATTCCTTATCCTTTTTTACAGGGAGAGGTGAAAAAAAATGGTATCTTCACGCACAAAAGACGTACATTGAATTCGTTTTAAATGTTATAAAAACCGACCTACTTTCATCCATGCATCTATAGCGTGATGGGTTAAGTGACAGCGTCATTATCTAAAGATTTCAGGTTCAATCCCAGTTATCAGATATACTTTTTTTCTCGATTTTTAAACATTTAATATTGAAACGAGGTTATCTATACCATTTTTTTTTCGCTGTTTTTTGTTCCTTTTTTGGGGTTTTTGTTTATCCGATTGTTTTAAAGAAGTTTTATGTCCGTTCGCTGTTTTATTTGTTTTGTTTTTTCCAATTTTTTAAAAAAAGTTTAAACAGGGTTATTAATTTGTTTATTCTTTGCCCCCCCCCCTACATACACACCTCCAAACACCCGGGCAACGCTGTCCTTTTTTTGGGGGAGGGGAGTTGTTTTTCCGATCTTTTTAAAGAAATTTTACGTTCGTGGGCTGTTTTTTTTATTTTTGGGTTTTTCTGATTTTTTTATTTGGATTTTTCTGATTTTTTTATTTGGGTTTTTCTGATTTTTTAAGTTCTTTACTACACACGCACCTCCAAACTCCCAGGCAATGCCGGATACCCCCCCCCCCGCTAGTATATAGATAAAATGTAAAATTGTCATTTTTTATCAAATAAACATAACATTCATATTAAGAAACATTATATATATATATATATATATATATATATATATATATATAGCATTCAATGTGTCAAACACTGTTTTTCATCAGGAATCTATATTTCCATAAAAGTGAAATTGTGTGTGTGTGTGTACATTTCTCTACGAAACTACTGCCAATTTTCAGTCTACAGATTCGAGATTTGACATAAGAGGTATTGAGATTTGAAAAACTCTTTTTAATCGGTTTTCGGCCAGTAATTTAGCTGTTAAGGGGTCAAAGTTTAACGATTTGACCTTTGCAAACTCTACCAAACTCCTTCGTTAATTTTGGGTCTAAACATTTGAAATTTTAGATGTAAGTTACTTGGACATGGATCAAACGTTTTAATTTGATTTGACCTCTACGGTCTCTACCAAATTACTCAGATAATTTTTAGTCTAAACATTTGAAATTTTACATAAAGGGTATTCAGACATGCAGCAAGCATTTTAATCAATTTTTGTGCAAAAATTTGGCTGCCAAGAGATCAAAGCTGAAAGAGTTGACCTTTGCAGACTCTACCAAACTCCTTTGCCAATTTTGGGTCTAAACACTTGAAATTTTAGATATAGGTTACCTGGACAGGAGTCAAACTTTTTAATATATGCACATAAAGTTATGAACAGTATATAGGGCTCGAGCAAAGCCGGGCTAAACTGCTAGTAATCAAGGAAAAGGTAAGTAAAAAGGCCCCCCTCCTTTTTTTTAACCTTTTCTTCCTGATGAAAAGTACAGGGTGTTTGAAATGTTGTATAATAAAAAAAAATATTTAAAGAACATCGTTTTGTGATTCATCCAAAAAAAATATACCTCTAGAATCATATGTGAAATATCAAATATGTGACACTGACGAGTTGTGATTCAGCGAAACAGTGTCTTTGGATGACTATATATAATTCCCTTCTTCCTGCTGGAGTAGAGGACTTTCATTAAATGATTTCATCTGCTGCTTACTTAGCGTAATGCAAAGCTCTTTATAAATAACAAACAAATGAAGCTCTTTAAAAGTAGCAATAAAATGTTTATATAATGACATTTGAGGGGATCATTTAGGAATTACAATACTATAGGTCAGGCAGCAGAACTAATGATTATCAACTGGATAGTTGTAGGTTCAATCCCTGGCCTTGGATGAGTGCTAGTCTAACCACACTGATGAGCTATGATACAAAACATTGTATGAATAATAATAGAGAATGTATATAATTCTTTGTTTATGTTACTGAATTTTCAAGATCCCATGCAGATTCTCAAGTTCGACAGAAATATTCCAGAGTTTGACAAGATGCACCTGAAGAATATCAGAGATAACATCAGTTGAAACATTGTGAAAATGGCACTCAAGATGAGAACAGTAGCTTAAATAATCCAAATAAAAACATTTCTCTTGTTTGTTGAAAGAAATTCACTTTCTTCTTATTTCACCAAATTATGTAAAAAATATGGTCTTAATCTTCTGTTGGGGTAAAGTGAAAGTGAAAGGGGCGGATCTCTGTAGGTGCACAACATATGCAGATGTAACAGTGCATATGAGCACATGTGGGAAAATTAGCAGCAGTCTATGGTAGTTGACTAATGAAAATATTAGCAACAGCAGCCATCTTAGCACATATGCAAATCAAGCAAGTGTGCAATCACTAACGCTGGGAAAAGAAGAAAAAAGGCAGAAAAAAAAAGACAGCACGTCGTCGAGCCAAAGAAGCGATTGGACATGTTTTAACTTGTATGCGTCGAGAGGCGACAAAAAAGATGTGCGTGAAAGGTTGTCTTCACAGACATGATTGACGCATGAGTGATATTTTGAAACAGTGAAGTGTGTTGTTGGAAATTATTGGAATAAATGCTTTTTTGTCTTCATCTAAAAAGGTTTGTTCCTATGAGGATACCAGACAACGTGCAGCTCCGAGTGATTGAAATGTAACAACATGGTTTGAGTGTAATGGCCACGTTACATACAGACATGGTTCCATGAGAAACAATCGAGCTTAGTTGCAGTTAATGCACACATCTGACAACATCTTCAGTTTTACTTCAATGGCTGCACTTAATTGACATTTCCAAACAAGTGTCCAGTTTTAAGTGTTTTGTGAATTTAACTGTAGGGTGTTTAATTATTTTGATATTAATAAAATTGTTATCACTTTATGTGTCTGCATGTGTCTTTCTTGCCTCAATGAGCCTTACACATTTTTGTATTTACTATTTTTTTTTTTTAATAAAATGAAATTTTAGACATCTTATTTTTAAAAAAATATTTTAATTATGACATTAAAGCAACCATAATGCATTTCAATTCATAGTCTAACAATTTCACTTTTGTTGAAGAATCTTTGACAAAATAAGAAAAAGGCTAAAACTTTACCAAAGAACTGTTCATCATTATAATATTTGGTTTAACATCTATTTTACATGCTGGCATGTGTTGGACACACATGAGAAATTGAATTACAAACTAACCTATTTCTGGCCAAAATACATTTCGGTTCATAAACATGTTGGGACTTTTAATCTTTTATTAGTTGAAATTAGGGAGGAAAAAAAAATCACACACACACACACACACACACACACACACACACACACACACACACACTAGCAGGTCTCCTGGCATTTCCTGGTCATAAAATACACTTAAATATGATATCTTGATTAATGCATATTTTATATTCATAGTCAAATTATATTATATTGGAACCAATATATAGTAATGATTTAAAGAGTTAAAAAAAAAAATTATTTTAATTAAAAAAACGACTCATGCGCCACCACTGAGAAACAAAACCAAAATGGTTTAGCTTACGATTAAAAAAATTTTTTTTTTATTCAATTTTCATTCCAAACAAGGCACAATGCCACTTTGAAGTAGGGGGCTGCTTGGGGTACATATGTCAGGGGTATTATGAAGGGAGATGAGTAGCAAGATGTCTGTTCACATTACACTTGAACTTCTGCATATCAGTACAGTTGGGAAAGCAGAATTCCGGAAGAGAGTTCCAAAGACTAGCAGTTCTGGGGAAGAAACTATTGTAGTAGAATGCTTTCTTACACCTAGGGTTCTCTACTGTGAAGAGGTGGGATTTAGCTGCTTGTTGGGTTTGTTGAGGGTATTCACGTTGAGGGGGTACAAGTACTTGTAGTTCATTAGAGCATTCACCATTAAAGTACTTCTAGAACAGGCAGAGAGATGCAACATTTCGTCAATCGTACAGAGGCTGAAGCTTAGATGACAGTCCAGGACCTATCCAATTGGTGACTCTCTTTTGAACCCTGTCAAGGAGTGAGAGACAAGTAGCAGATGCACCCTCCCAAATGTGACAACAGTACTCCATACATGGGCAAATGGTGGCCTTATAAAGGTACAGGATGCCTTTTCCTTTGATGTTAATGCCTGAGCTATGAAGACATGTTTGCTGCAAGGCTAAAAATTAAAACATGAATTATTAGCTATTACGTTATACATGCATATTTGTAATGCCGGCATGCGATCTTCACCTGCAAATTCTATTTTTTTCAATTTTCACACTTTTGTACAGATTTTCCCTCACTAAAACCCAAATATAAAGTTGCATAGGTTCAAATACCCTAAATATTAAGTTTCATGTCTATAGAACAAAAACTGACAGGAGTTTAGTAGGCAAAATTTTTTAAACAAATATATACGCATACATAAATATATATAGAAAGATCTGTGCTTACTATAACCTTTTTACGCAAATATTACACAAGTATAAATCATGTGGAATATTTGCATGAATATAATTACACATAATAGTTAACCAAACATGATCAGCCCATAAGAAAACTGCAAAAACCAATAGGGAATTAATTAAAACGAATGTTTAAAAGAATATGCAAATTAGCTAGATCTTTTGCAGATGAATGCAATTCCACAACTGATATGTAACAAAGTTGTATTTTCTTTTTAAATAAATAGAAAAAAAGGGTTTTAATATGAATATCAATAAACAAAAAAAAATTATAGGAGTATAGATGATATATTGAATTACTTTGTTACCCTTCAAAATCTGAAAGTAATTCAGAAATATTTTAAACTGTGAAATACAAAGTCATTTCTGGCAGTAAAATTCGTATCTCATCTATCAAAAGAATGTTTTGGAAGCATTCAATATTTTTTTAATTGTAACTGAGAAATGGGTGGGGTGTATTCAGCCAGTTTTTTTTTTTTTTTAGTTTTTTTTTTGTTTTTTTTTTAAATCCCAATTGTATTTAAAACACATTGGAATAAGAACAAACAGAAGAATTGTATTTTTTTTTTTTTTTTTTTTTTTTTTTTTAGATGTAGAATTCAAATATATGCATGGAAAAAAATCCAGAAATATGGCTGATCACATCCATGGTTAGGCTTGAGAATTTGAAGGATCTGACATTTTAAAACGAATCTCATAATTTCAAATAGTATATCTGTTATTTTATTTTGTGTTTTCTTTTATTATTATTAATTTTTACTAATAGTTCACCACTTACCAAGCAAGGTCAATGATAAGAGTTAGACATTTTTAGTTGGACAATGAATGCAACCACAAGAGAATTGGAATCAGTAGTTGGAATAGACAGACGATTACTTAAAAGCATTAATTAAGCAAGACCAATCAACAAGTATTAAACTTGAAGATAAGCATGTTCTAATCGGTTGGGAAGCAAACCCATGGTATTTTGTTCCACAGATGGGATGGTATAGGAGAGAAACTTTGTTTATGGAAATTTTGTTTGGTACAGAGAAAAAACAAAGATCATTTCTGTGATGAATTGAGGTTAGATGAATTCTTGTTGTTTTACAGGATTGGAGCTCATTTGAACACCTATCATGAAGATAATGATAGTGTCTACTGTAGAAACATTTTTTTTTTTGTGCAAAAAAATGTAGAGAAGAACTCCCCCCCACTAGATTGCAAAGTCGGTTTTGTATTTTGCCAAAGCACGTCGTCAAATATGGCAGCAGCATTTTATTTAGGATGCATCTAGATCTTATATATGTAAACAATTGTGTCAGGAATTAAGTACTTTTTTATTATTAAAAATGGAACTTTATTTCAGACAAATATTTTAGATTTATGCAGCGTTTTTATCCTTATATCGATGGTGTCTCAACAAAATACTCATCCCTGTGGAGAGATTGGTGTCAGGAAAGGCATCCACGGATAAAATTTTTGCTTCAAGTAAACTATGGTTTTTCTGCAGCCTCCAAAAAGCAGACCTATGCAAGCCATTGAAACTTGTTTACAATTGGATAGTCAATCATACAGAACTCATAAACGGTTTTAAATAAATTAGAAAGATAAAATGTTTCCATTTGATCAGTAACCATGTGGATAAAACATTTGCGGTCAGCTTTTATTCTGTGCCATCGAGTTTGGGCTCAAATCTCATACTAGATGATTGTTTTTTGTTTTGTTACAGCTTCCATTATTTTCTAGCCAATATTAATCATCATCATAAACCTGAATAATGCACTTGTTTTTATTCTAACGACTAAAAGTATTTATTTCATTGTAATTTAAAGTTTTTTAAAAATTCATTTAATGTGAAATACAGAAAAGTTTGAGAAAGTGATGCTGAGGAGTACGACTAGTAATAAGATGATGATGATGATGATGATGAAATGGAAACTTGTAACTTATTGTTTGGATCATATTGACATGATTTCTACAAGTTGGACTCAGTACATTTTGCCATTTGATTCCAGCAATCCAATAAGTATTTCCGATTCTCATTCACAATGCATAAATCGAAATGTATTCTTGCTGTTATATAGGAAACAAATCGAACAAATAATTTCTTGTGCATTCGAAAAAGTTTTTCTCTCCCTTTTCTTATAATAAGTGTACATTATTCTCCATCTAAAATGATGGACAAATGCTTCCTCAGTGTTCATATTTAGATACCTTTCTAAAACATACATATAAAATTATAGAATTTATCAATTATTACCATTATAAATTTCTGAAACTGTTTTAAGAAGACAGCAACGTTTGACTGGTGAGGAGAAGTGAGAATGCAAATATCAAGACAATCACCTCAAGATAAGGCTGAGATAGTTGTCTTAATTGCTATTTGCATTTTCCTCTCGCCACTTGAAATGGTTTCCTCCAGAGGATAAAAAAAGGCATCAATGTTAACATGACGGGGTGGAAGTACATTCACATATTTTCAAAATCAAATATGGTGACAAAATGGCTTCCCCACATGTGCTTAAAATTCAATTACTTTTTTTTCAGGAGGAGGAGGAGTAGGAGGAGGAGGGGACATTAGAATAAGATTTTTTTAAGTTTATGTTTTAATATCTCCATTTCCTTTTATCTACATTTTTCTTTTCCATTTTCATTCCATATAAAAAAATAAGTTTTTTAAGGAACATACTCTGATGCATTGTTTAGTATGTTTCCGCTGTTCAACGAAACGAGTAAGATGTACTTCAAAAAAAAAAAAAAAAAAAAAAAAAAAAAAAAAAATTTTTAATTATGAGTGTCAATTGAATACATCTTTTAGTTTTGGAGTTAAAAACTAGTGATATATATATATATATATATATGTATATATATATATGAATAAAAATACCAGCGATGGTTGACATTATGTTGTTTTGAAAAAGGAAAAAACGAATAAATTTATGAAATGATCAACGTTTCGTCCTATTGCAGAGGACATCTTCAGGATATTAAAAGGAAAAATGCAAAAAAAAGAAAACGATCATAGACCATATGAAAATGAAAAGGAAACAGTGTTAGATATGTGTGTGTATAGGAAGGTTGAGTTGTTCAATGTCTATATATACACTTTTAAAAATATGTTATATGTACACTTTTTTTCTTTTTTTTTTTCTAAACTTATTCATTTTGTTGAATTATTTAAATTACACACAGAGTTTCCTTCCCGATATGGGTAGGATTCTAACACTGTTTCGTTTTCATATGGTCTATGATAGTTTTCTTTTTTTGCATTTTTCCTTTTAATATCCTGAAGATGTCCTCTGCAATAGGGACGAAACGTTGATCATTTCATAAATTCATTCGGTTTTTCTTTTTTCAAAACATACATATATATATATATATATATATATATATATATACACACACACACTTTCTATTTGTTTTTACATAAGCTATTTTAAACAACATGTGACAGAACCTCCTGATTATGACGCTGAAGATATATTTTCATTACAAACTTTGCTTTTGTATAAGCTGTATTACCTGAAGCTGTCTCTAGTTACTAGCTGACTGAAACATGCTTATGAATCTGTAGCAAAATATTATTGCTTGTGTTACTTTGGTATTGAGGATTTTTGTATTAACCTCGTTAAACTTCATTGGTTACTTTACCTCTGGAAATATTAACCTTGTATTATATATATATATATATATATATATATATATATATATATATTATATTAGTGATAGGACGATTCCAACCCCCACCCACCGATTCTGATACTGATTCTGTTCTAAATTTCGATTCTTTAAAAATTTCTAAATATTTATTTAGAGATTTAATACTTTTTAAAATGTTTGAATGCTAATAAACCCCTGTGTAATATGTACATATTGTTTACAATACGTAAAAAATACACTTAGGAGGAGGGGAGCGTATTTTTCTTCACAGGTTTTCTTTGTAATTGATTTTCATAAAAGAAAAATCTACAATTGGTATGCAAAATAAGAAAACAAAATATAGCAACTAACAAAACTCATCCCCATGCTAAACATGAGCTTGTACATAATTATGTTACTATTTAGGAAACCATTTTTAACATGGGATGAGTGGAGGTGCTGTTAACTATTCTCCACCTTCCCTCTATGAAAGAATTTTTTTTTTCTCCCAATTGTAAAGATTGATTTACTTTGCTATAAAAATAAACAGTTACAAATAATAACTGCAAATTTGTAGATTAACACATTTAGCTAAATTACTCCTTCCTAAAATAAAAATTTTACCTGTTTTTTAGATGAAAAAAATAAAAAACAATTATTTTGAGTAGGAAATCAGTTTTTTAAAAATGATATTTCCAACAAATTCTAACTTTTTAGGAATATTCACTAAATTTGTCTTTCGATTAATCTTATCTAATAATTCAAAAATCGAAAATTAAACAAATTACTTATAGAAAATTATATTTTTACACAATTATTGATATTTATGTGAAGTATTTCTACAGGCATTTTGTTTCATTTTTGGTTGGTTATCGTGCAGGAACTGAGTGACCAATTTTTGTTCTAACTTAAGAGTGGAGACCGTTTTGAATTAGAAAAAGCTTTTAAACACAAACTTATTTAGATCAGTAGAAAATCAACTTATTTTGGATTTGATAACCTATTTGTTGCATATTGATTTTCATCCCTTTGTTGCTTCTTTTTTTCTGTTAATTATATTAACAAATATAATTATATTAACAAATATAATTATATTAACAAATGTAATTATATTAACAAATATAATTATATTAACAAATATAATTATATTAACAAATATAATTATATTAACAAATATAATTATATTAACAAATATAATTATATTAACAAATATAATTATATTAACAAATATAATTATATTAACAAATATAATTATATTAACAAATATAATTATATTAACAAATATAATTATATTAACAAATATAATTATATTAACAAATATAATTATATTAACAAATATAATTATATTAACAAATATAATTATATTAACAAATATCTGAATTTCATTCTACTTTTGACGGAAATGTAGATATAATTTTTTTTTTAATTCAACAAACTACTGTTTTTTTCCTTTTATTTTATCCATGATTTTCATAAACTCATTGTGAGATTTTGTATGGCGCAAAAACCAGTTCTCAACAGATCACCAAAGTTAAGCAACATTGAGCCTGGCCAGTACCAGATGGGTGACCATTTGGGGAGGCTAGGCACTGTATGTACCTTCTGGGAAGGTTGGGCATGGGGCCAGCACCCTCACCCTGTAAAAAGAACTCCTCACTACAAAAGCATCTACAAAAAGTTGTAGATGGCCTATGGATGGATTTGTGAGATTTTCATCTATATGTTGCACTTATATCCAAAACGAAAAAAATACAATAAAACATTATTTCAGAAAAAAAACTAATGACCAGACAAGTTTCAACATCAGTCACATGACTGTTGAGTTGTATCTCTGCGCTTGTTTTAAAAATATTTCTATAAAATGATCTTACTCCATCCCATAAAATGAAAATGCTCACGACTGACTAATTGCTAAATTCCACCCCTTCACTGTAAAATCTTTAAATACTGAAAATTATTTTACTCTTATTACTTCTTTTTTTGGACTATTTGCTTTTGGAATTCTTTTCCTGCTCACTGTGTCCCCAACAGTACCAACATGTAGAAAATTTAATTTTATGTGAACAAACATCTTGCTGTCAAATCCCCACCCAGTTTGCTCCTCTATAAATCTGTCTCCTATCACAGTAGCCTACTTGGGGTGAAAAAAAAATGGTCAGAGATACTAGGCTATCTAGCCTCGTTTGGCAACCAACTAAGAAAAAAAATAATTCTAAATTCAAAAAGAGTTTGACAATTGTATTTTTGTTAAAAAAATTTTGACAGAATTATTAGAAAATTAGAGAAATAATAAAACTATCAGTTGTTAATCATAAATAGATTTCATTTAAGATCCATTTTATATGCTAGCATGTGTTAGACAGCTTTTAGAAATTGACTTAGAAACCAACTTATCTCTGGCCAGGACTTTAGTTATCCCTCTTTTCTTAGGTTTCTTTGATCTTTCCCTGTAAACTGACTGCTACCTCAATTTAACTAAAAAACTCGTCCATTCTTTCAATGTGGTCGTATCATCAAAAGGTTCCCGTTTTGCATACATTTCTTTATATGATTTAGATTTAATCTTCCTCTTAGATCATCGGGTCTTTAAGACTCGCATTACATATCCATCATATCATTTCTCTCCATGCAGCGCATGTCTCCAACACTCATTGGTCAGGTCACATTGCATACACATGCCTGATAGATTTTTCTCAGGGTCAACAGTCAGGTTAGAAGTGACAGAAGATCCTTTAATTTATTCCATCCACTCTTGACTTTTGCACACTTGCACTTGTTTCTCCCTACATTCCAATGGTATCACCAAGATAACCAAACTTCTTAACATTGTCATCCGAATATACTTTCTACACATTTCAGTTTCCATTGTCTTACACTTCTTGCACACAAACTGGTTATCATTAACCTAGCAGTAATTTCATTGCACTTCTTGCAAGAGAAATAATAAAATTCTAGCAAAACATTGTTCAAAAAAAAAAAAAAAAAAAAAAAACTATTTTCATTCCGACAAGTGAATTTAACTAATTAGTTATTTACTATTTGTCTAATATTCAGACATTTGAACAAACAGATTTTTTTAAAGAAAAGATAAAAATAGATTCTGATATAAAGCAAAGAAAAAAAATTAAATTAAAATATAGACAAAATAAACTGACCGTCTTCTAATCAAGCAATCAACAATTTTAGCTGGCAGGCTAAACAATTAAAACACTAATTAAAATCTGTTTACACTTAAGTGATTACAAAGAGACAAATAATTTTAGTCTAAGAAATTATCACAAGAAAAAATAGGATAGAAAATTGATTTTAATATAAAAATGATCGACTATTTGTACCTTATAATCAGGCTTGGTCAATGACAATGTTGAATCCACTGTATCAATATCCAGCAATTGGTAAACTTAATACTTGTCTATTTAATATTGTCAGTCATAGTAGCTAGCTTTAAAGGATTTAAAAGGCTTGTCAAAAAAAAAAAAAAAATCCAAAAGAATATACAATTCATATGACATCATGACAGTATTCAGGTGAAACTCAACTCTCTGAAAACACCTTGTGAGAGCTAAATCCTCTACAGAAAAAAAAAAAAAAAAAAAAAAAAAAATTATAACTATTGCAAATGAAAAACTATACAAAGGTGAGGCATATCACATAAGACTAGAACACCGGAAAGCTGAGATATTGGAAAGTCAGGTATTGTTGACCATATGTGGAAAAAAAAAAAAATGGAAACCATCTACCCTTATGGGACAAAGTAAAAATTATAGAGAAAAATGACTCAAAGAAGCAGCACATATGCTGGCTGATGATCACCTACTAAGTAGACCTAATATAGAATTAAACAATATGAGAACCATTATAGATAAGGTCACCATTAAAATATATGTATAATATGTAGTAATAGTTATCTATAATAAGATTCTACATTTAAAAACAAGAATAGGTTCAAAACTCCCAAAATTCACTCTAGAATTGTCCGCAAGGACCTGTGGCATAATAGATAAAGTACTACGTAAAATTCAGTTGTAAATGACAGTTCTAAAAAATTCAGTCTTTTTGTAGGATATCCGTGCATTATATACATGGATGCGAGTGGCAAATAGCAAAAAGTTTTAAAACCGAGATGAATTTCCAAACCACGAGCCCCTCCCCCTCTCTCAGTGTATGTGAAATTTTATGTATAAAATGCCTCCCATTTTGAGGATATTCTAGCTTTTAAGGGCAGTTGTTCTATCTCAAAGATCATGTGCTCCATCGTCTTAATGAAGAATCGAGAGAAAGTGAAGGTCTGCCGTCGTGAAAAAAAAATGTTAAGGCAGTAGCAGCTAAGATCTTGTGGCGGTCACCCCCATACAAAGAGAAAAAGAAAACTCCAAAGAAAGGGAACGGTGAAGGGCAGTAAAAAGGACTACCAGTCAACACTCTCCGCCTGATGTCCGATACGTCACTGAAGCTGTGATGAGGAAGGCCTATAATGGTACAGATCCGAATATGATCAAGGTTAGGGTATGAGAAGGACAGTTTCTGTAATGGGTTTAAGTAGGTACCTAGTGCCGTCTTTCCTGGACACATTTACCTCCACTTTCCTAACAAGCTTTCCGCACTAGGGAAAACACGTGATAAACCCTAAGGACCATGAACTTCTTTTTACCTGATTGTCCTTCAGCAGCACTATGTCCCTTTCCTTGATTTTGTCAGTGTTTGGAGTGAAACTATGTAGGCTTTCCACCACTTTCCCCAGAAAGTCTCTGCCAGGCGTTAGATGAATTTCATTGGCTTTTTATTATATTTCTTGACCCAAATTCAAGTCAATGGATAAAATGTCCTTGTTTTTAGGTTAGGAGGGTAGCAGGAATGAGTATGCAGGGGTCATTTGGGTCTATAGATACCTCTAGAAGTCTGGCATTGATGATAGAGGTGACCTCTGCTAGGAAGGTAGTAAGCACTTCATGAGTCAACCTCTGCTAGTGTTCCTGCAATATGGAATCCAAAATTTTGTCATGCCGATTATCCTTTCCCAAGTCCCTCTCATGTGGGGAGCATGGGGAGGGTTGAACAACCAGGTGCAGCCTTGCTCCCCCAAATACCTCTGAATAGTGTTAAACTCTAGGTTGGATTTTATACCTAGCTCCCTGCAGGTTCCTCAAGTTGGTACCGCGATCAGAGCATATGTTCTTAGCTGGTCCCCTGATAGAGAAAAAAAATGCAGAGTGCATTTATGAAACTCGAGGTGTCCAATGACGATCACTTCGATGTGGATGCCTCAAACCCATGCATATGAACATCACTGTCTATTGCTTGCTGTAGGTAAAGCTGGCCCTTGTTCGGCGTGCAGAAATTGTCCAGAGACCTAAAAACGTCTAGGCCGATGCTAGTAAAAGGCGGGTTGATGAGGAGACGATCGGCAGAAAGGTCAGCCATCTTCTGGGTTTGGGTAAGGCCCCACAGTTTTAGGCATATAATGTAAGCACCTCTTGCCACCAACAATCTAAAATCCGGCTGCACAAATGGCCCCTTCAGTAAAGAGACACCCTCGTGTTTAATCTGCGCATAATGTCGCACATGCAGCAATCCTACATGGTGTTTCCCAGGAATGGTGATGGAATGCTTTTTATCTGAAGGGATTTCTGCTCTGGTAAGCCTCCTCCAACATGCAGTAGGCCACAGTCATCCAAGAAAGGGCTGAGACTTTGGAGGGGGGGGGCTGTCCTTGGAAGGTTCTCTCTTGTCTCTTATTGTGTTAGATCCTCAGCACAAATGTCCTCCTGGACCGCTTGGATGATCATGTTCTTTGCCTGCAGGAGCTTCTTAACGGTACATGTACATTGGCAATGGTGCCACTTGACGCACCCATTTTCTGTTGTGTCTCATGCTCAATGAAAGGTAGAGATGATGTGGATGAGGTTGGCTATAGCTCTAGTCAGGGATGACCAAGTAGAGAACCTTTCAAAATGCTGGTCTCCAAATCGCTTTTTTGTAGAAGTCATAAGCGTAGACATCTACGGCTGAATTTTGGTGTCTGAATCGGGTTCAACCAAGCTGTAGTCAGTCGTTCCAGGACAATTTTCATTTGTGAAAGAAAAAAATGTTGGGCTAGTATCCAGCTGCTCCTTTTAAGGTGTGAGGTAGGCACTGATCGTGTGCCAAGATCAGCAGGGTTCTGATCATTAGATACATGCCTCCACTGTTTTGGATGAGAAAACTTGTGTATGTGCAATGCGTGGTTACTTACATATACATGGAAGCATCTGGTCTCATAAAAATGTATCCGAAGACCACCCTACTATCTGTGTAATAGACAGTAGAGTCAAAGTGAAGATCTATCTCCGAGATCAGTTCACCTAACTCAAAGACAGCAGCATAAAGTTCTATCCTTGGTATGGAACATTCTGGATGAGGAGCAAGTTTTGTCTTTCCCATGATGAAGCCAGTTTGGGTGTTAACTTCAAAGTCGATGGTTGTGTGTTTGAAGCAATCTTGTGTAGCCTTAAGTAGGACTGTGCTACGATGCCTCATGTTTTTTTGAGTAAGGAGATAGCTTCTCCCTCGGTGAAGAAGGGTTTCAGGTAATCGTCAATGTAAAGTTGCAGTTGATTAGCTCCACTGCTGGGTCATAGTTAGGCTGGTCTTTCTTTCTAAGGCAGTAAGTAGCTATGGCTGGGGATGGGCTGTTTCCAAAGACATGTACTCTCATCCGGTATTCCGTGATCTTGTTGGAGTCATTATCTTGGGACCAGAGAAATCTCGAGTAGTTCCTGTACTCCTCTTTCACCAGGAAGCAGTGGAACATTTGTTCAATATCTGTCATGATCGCAAATGGCTCCATCTGGAAACAACTGAGAACTCGAATCAATGTGTTGTTGAGATCGGGTCTGCTGATCAGCAGATCGTTGAGGAATATTCCATTGTATTTGACACTAGAACCGAAGATCACTCAAATCTTTTTTTTTTTTTTTTTTTGGATGATACATACCAAAAATAGACAGATACCAGCATTCTTCACCAACCTTAAGTGGAGGGGCCTTCTTGGCATGGCCATTTTCAAACAGTTTCTCCAGGAGGAGAAGTGTGTCTGTGTATCAGGTCTCTTTCTGAGGTTATGAATCAGCGCAGTAAATTGTGTTTCGGTTAGTATCCCAGTCTGTGGAAAATGGCATATTGGGGCTTTGAAAGGCAATGGAGCAACCCAATTGTGGCTCCTGTCTCTTTCAGCTTGTTCCATGATGTTGAGAAAGGCAGTATCCTTGATGGAAGCAGCTACCTTTTCGTCATCTCTGATCCATTGGAAAACATTATGACCAAAGTGTCCTTCTTTGTCGTAGGAAGACTTATAGCTCCAATCTTCCTTGTAGACTTCCTTAACCTGAAGTTGGGCAAGGCTTGAAAAGTGTGGATCATCCTCCTTTGCCAATGAAGGTGTGAAGGGTGCTTATTGTGGGAAGTTTATGAGTCCTTCCTAAACAGACAGGTTCAGTTTCTGTGCGTAAGGTGTATCACAGGGGCTGTTGATTTGCTTATGGGCCTTGTGCACCCCTATGATAACAGAATTAGTGTGAAGCTCAGGGTGGAAGGGAATGCAGTAAATGCTTAAAAATACAGGAGATTGAATAAGTCCAGAGATCAAAATATCAACAAAATAGAAAAGTAAGAAAAGAAAATCAATGAGGACACGGGAAAAAGGAAAAAACTTAAAGATCTGACAGGAAAGAAATGTTGAGGTGAAAAAGGGAAAAAGAAAACACCGGTGTCAGTGGTGAAAGGTTACAAGTTGTCCCCGCCAAAGAAAGGGAATGATGAGGGGCAGTAAAAAGAAGGACAGCAGTTAATAATTTTTCCCCATTATGGGAGATAAATCCTGTTTTTTTTTTGGGGGGGGGGGGATACTAAGAAAAAAAAAAAAAAAATGAAAAGTTAAAATCAGGATTGAAAATATAACTTGAATTTCAGTTTATAAAAAAATTGAAATTAAAAGTTCTGAAAAAAATATTCTTAGAATATTGTATACATATATTGTAATATTAAATATTCCAGAAAATTACATATAAAAAAACTGGTGTGGAAATAACATATCCCACAAGTACAGCTTGAAAATTTCAAATATATATATATATATATATATATATATATAAGTGAACGTGTCTGTGTGTGTCTGCATACATTTCCCTACGCAATAACTGTCAATTTTTAGTCTACAGACTCAAAATTTGATATACAGGGTACTGAGATTTGGGAAAATCGATGTGATCGATTTTTGGCCATAAATTTTTCGATTAAGGGGTCAAAGTTCAACGATTTGGTCTTTGAGAACTCTACCAAACTCCTTCGACAATTTTGGGTCTACGCACTTGAAATTTTAGATATAGATTCCTTAGACATGGATCTAACTTAATAATTTGATTCGAGCCCAAAACAATAAATTTCAAGGGGTCATAATAGGGGTCGAAGTTTAAAAAAAATTGACCTCTGCAGTCTCTTCCAAATTACTCAGACAATTTCTGGTCTAAATATTTGAAATTTTACATAAAGGGTATTCAGAGATAGGGCAAGCTTTTTCATCAGTTTGGGTTGAAAATTTTTAGTTACCAATATATAAATGTATGTATGTATGTTTGCATGTCTGCCTTAAACTTTAAATAGAGGCGACGGATTTTACCAAGATCAGTATCGTTTTCAAGTTAGACCTTTCATACGACAAATATTGAAAAATTGGCTAAAAACATTAATATCTTCCCCTTCAACTAGGCACTTTTCTATAGGGGGTGGGGGATCACTTTTTTCGCCGATATTTTTTAAAGTTATCCTCTCCTTTATATTGTCCAGCCATAATTTTAAAAAATGTTGCTTCCAGTTTGGCGGTGGTCGTAACAGCATAAAACGTTAGGTTTTACCCCATTCTTTTCCTCCTTTGCGGTACGAGTTCGAGCTTGCCTTTCTACTACCACTTTTTTTTTTTTTTTTTGCTCAACATACACATCCAAACACCTGGGCAATGCCCGGCTGAAATGCTAGTTAATTAAATAACTGTAATCATAAAAAAATGGATGAAGAAATACTTGTAAGACATAAATGTTTAAAATAAAAAAAAAATTTCTAAAATCACAAACCCTAAACCTATGTAGTTTTATTTATTTTATTTAGAACAAGCAATAGCGTTTTACAATGAGGCATTTGTGATTAAAAAGTTTTTTGCATACAGTTTTAAAGAGTAACACACTTGTATGTATCTAAAAGGTGATGTTTTTTTTAGAGGTACCAAACTTTCAATTCAAATAAATCACAGAAAAAATATGTTTATTATACCATTATTATGTGGTTTATTGCAAAGATTAAGGTTTGGCATATAATTTAGATACAATTTTGGGGCCTTGGCTCACGCATGTATTTATAAGTCCAATTTTCATAAACTCTACGTATTAAATTAAGCTGTATTTTGGCAATAATGCATTGAATGTGGTCTTCCAAGTGGTCTATTGTTTTTGGTTTATCAGCATAAACATGGGACTTTACACATCCCCAAAGAAAATAATCTAACAGGGTTAAATCGCATGAATAATTAAGCTAGTTGACAGGTCCATTTCGTGAAATTATTTGTTCAAATGTACCTCTCAGTAGACTGATTGTATCGTTTGCAATTTGCAAACACTGCTTTGGTGTCAGTCTCTTCTGCATGAATTGTCAAACTATGCTGAACTCCAAATAATCATTAGTTGCCAAATCTGCAATTACAGAAGATAGGGTTGTCAATTTTAAATTTTCTTCCTCCCAAAATCACCCACTATATATAATGAAATGTAGTTTGCTTGAAACAGTGTGAACTACATATTAAGCAAAGTGTTAGAAGTCTATCATAATGCAAAAAATGAAAAGTTGTCAATGTTGGAGAAGACAAAAACAAGTGATATTCTAGAATTATATATTAGATACCATTTGTTTTTCTGATACGTTTTGAATGAATTCAATTATTTACGAAAGTGCATTTTTACCTAAATGCGAGTTGGGAATAATTTTCCCTTTAACAAACTTGATACCCCCACATGGGGAGCGGCATACATATCGTTTTTTTGTTTTTTGTTTAAAATATAATTATCCACTGACGGGTTTCGTCATCTACGACTCATCAGAGTGGCTTGATCTAGTGAGATTCGAAATCGGGACCTTGTGGTAATGAGCCTAAATCCCTTATCCGCACATTCATTTCGCTCGACTGTCTGGATGTATCGCGATTTATTTAGATATTTGTTTTTGCAATACTTTTTGAATTAATTCAATTATTTACAAAAGTGCATTTTTACCTAAATGCAAGTTTATAATATATATATATGTATATATATATATATATATATATATATATATAAAGCTGTGTGTGTGTGTGTGTGTGTGTGTGTGTGTGTGTGTGTGTGTGTGTCTGGTCACGAATAGGCTCCTATATGGTTGACTATTTTAAAAAACTGATTACATATAATGATAGCAGATGTATCGAGACACAGGAATGGGTAGGTTTGATCTGACAGAACTGTGGTTCATTAAAATTGTGAGGTCTGCGTTCGCGCCTGGTCCACAAAGTATGGAAATAAAAAATTTAAAAAAAAAAAAAAACGTTTACAAGTGTTTTTGATATAGATGTACATAAGAATACTTTGATAAGTACGTTTTAACTTAAATAGGGATGGTATAATAAAATTATGGGGTCTGCGTTCGCGCCTGGCCTCCATAGAATGGTAATAGGCACAAACTTTAATAAAGACTTTTCATATCTGCGTAAGTATACTTTGATAATTATGTTTCAGTTTGAAGAAATATGGTATAATAAAATTATGGGGTGTTCGTTCGCACCTGACCTCCATAGAATGGAAATATGTCACAAAGTTTAAGAAGGTTTTTTAATATAGATCCACAGAATATTGTGATAAGTGTTTCAGTGTGAACAGGTATGGTATAATAAATTATGGGGTTTATCTATTTTATTTTTACTTTCATCACATTTTGCTTTGGTTTTGATACCCCCAAATTCAACCCAAATTTACAACCCTTCCTTTTCATAACCTATCACACTTTCATAAATCAGAGTCCATTTTCTGTAGGCTGTTTTTGAACCCAGTCAACGATGGGTACTTTTGCTAATAATATATATATATATATATATATATATATTATAAATGAATCATTTTATGAATGTTTTCAATGTTATGAATTAACTCCTAATATGCTCAATGTTGGGTATAATCATAGTAAATAAGAGTGAAAATAGATTAATGTAAAGTTAATATTTAACAAGTTACAATTGTCATATTTTCTGATATATGTATAAATTTATATATTTTTGTCCTAATTCTATGATTTTATATACATATTTTAGTAATAACTATGACTATGACAACAGCATATTCTTTTCATTGTTTTGACTCTTGAGTATATATCCGACAGTTAATCAACCGAGAATCACATCACTCTATAGAAAAGAATATAAGATATTAAGAATACACACTCGAGAGTCAAAATAATGAAAAGAATATGTTGTTGTCCTAACTCTAGTAATAACTGACAGAGCATAATTTTGTTCATCATTCTTTATGCGAGTGCAATATATATATATATATATATATATCAGTGGATTGGCAAGCCCACAGGGGAGACAACAGAAGCAGCAAAACTAAAGCTGGCCTGCCAGGACACTATATATTCGAATGTAGGTAAATTTGGACATATTTTATTAGTTTGAAAATATAGGTTCTTTTTTACCAATTGTCATGAAATTTTAACCATAGATAATATTATCTTCAAAACGCCTGCAAATTTTCATATATTTTTGTTCCGCAGAACCAAAGATATGAGCATTTCAATATTCAATTTGGCTATGTGTAATATATATATATATATATATATATATATATATATATATATATACACACACACACACACAAGGGGTGCAGCTTGATTATGCAACACCTACCTTTTTTATATAACTCCTTATTTATTAAATCTTGAAAAATTTTTATCAAAGCATTATTTTTATACAGATTATTATGTACTATGCATTAAACCCTAAACATTTTGATTAAACTTACTTTTTTTATACAATAATTTTTTTGTACAATATTGTCTGGTTAGATTATGCAAAAAGGTAAAAAATTGATTTTGTTGTTTCAAATGCTTTTATTTAACAAATACAGCATCAAAATGAATAGAACACATAGTAAATTACAAAATAAAACAAAGAAAACAGTTGCAATGTTATTCACTTCATCTTACGAGTCAATATAGCCTCCCCTATTTTTGAGGATTTTAAGAAAACGCTTGTCGTGCTTAATCAAGTTGGTTGGCTAAAATAACCTTTTAAAAAAATTCCATAAACAAGACTATCAAATTGAATATCTTTAAGTATATATATAAATATAGGGAAGAAAATATCACAAACTACATACTTCAAAATTTTACCAGAGAATGTGAAAAATTAAATTTTGGTAGCAAAAAATTGATAAATTGATTTGCATAACCAGGCTGCATCCACTATGCGTATGTGTGTGTGATTATATATAGGGAGAGAGATAGATATACCACTTTTTTGGCAATTTTTATAAGTTCGAAATCTCGGCGAATATTGATCAGAATTTAACAAATGAAGATTCGTTAGAAAACTAATGAACTGAATTGTGTACTGAGCTATGTAACATTTGCCCTTAAGGTTTGTTGTTTAAACAAGTGGGGGATCACTTTTCTATATTAAATCATATATATATAAACTATATCAATTAAAATGAGCATCCACATTATGACCACCTTGGCTATAAAGTGGGTGTTTATTTTACATTAAAAAATATAGAAAAGTGATCCCCATTTTTAAAAACTATAATTTATTCATATCATTTAAATTGTTTCCTAGATTTTTTTAACTTTAACTGAAAATTCAGCACCCTTGAAAATCTAGAATAGTAATTTTAAAGGATTTTTTGTGAATGGAAAGATACTGCACCTTTACGAATATTTCAATCACAGTCAATTGTTTTTCTAGTTTTGTAAATGAATAACAAAATATCTGATATTTTCCTAAGACCTCTGGCCTTGATGAAGGGAAGACTAAAATTTGCTGCTATGGTTTGAAATGATCTGAAATAACAGCAAGTGAGATTCGATTCCAAATATTTCTCATACATTATATCTTCCCTCTTTGGTTTTCATACATGAAGTAAATTTCAAAGTGTATAAGGATTATTTGATACTGGAGATATTCATAATCGTACCTATTTCCAAAAGAGGGGAGATATAACATATGAGAAATATTTAGAATCAAGTCTCCCCTTGCTGTTATTTCAGATCATTTTAAACCATAGCAGCAAGTTTTCATCTCTCCTTCAGGGCCACAGGTTTTGGGAAAATATATAAATACATATACAGATCTGGTTGAATATCAACACTAAGCTTTGCATATTTTATTGTCCATTTTTCAGATATGGCGTTTTCATTTTAAGTAACATTTATCAATTTTTCTGACAGGAAATAATTATTTATACTCATCATTATATTATTACGCTTATCGCTCCGTCCATGCTGTGCATCCCTAAAAAAGGAAAGTGGAATATTCCAAAAAAATTAAAAAATTAAAAAACTGGTGTCGCTGTTGAGGCAAAACTAATAAAAATGATTTGTCTCTCTTGGCCTTTTGGCTAAGACCAAAGTGTAGTATCTGTTCTTCAGGTGCTACATTTCAATTTCTTCTCTCTCAGTGGAACAGAAATCCTTTACGACTAAGACAATTTTTTTTCCACGTTAAAAAACTCGTGTCTAAATCTGTCCCTTGGCAAGGCATTGTGAATAGGTACTATGTTTAATGTAACAAACTTTTAATATTAAAAACGTAACTGGAAAAAAGTTATTTCTGATTTAATTACAAAATGTACTGGAAATGTCACTTCTGATTAATTATAAAATGCCCTGGAAAATGTCCGTTCTGATTGTTTACTTGGCTCCCCACATCAGGTGGAATTGAACATGAGGTCGGTTAAAAATTTAGGGGGAAACCAGCTCCCTAACAGGGGCACTCTGGTCAATAACAAAAATAAAAATTGTATCAGTAATGAAGGATTTTCCTCCATTAACCAAGACCAAAAAAAGCGGGGATTTCACTGGAATGCTGAAACTGATACTACACTCAGAAATTCATGTTGAAGCAATGGTTGCCTAATCTCTAACCATGTTAATGTTTTTATGAATTACTTTCGAAAAGCTGCTGAAACATTACTTTATTTCAAGTATATTTTAAGCAGTGGGTTACGGGATATGAAGTCAGTCCCGGAAATTACTCAAACCGTTTACGATTTAAACATTTCATGTATATTTTTAACAGTGGGGTAGGGGATATTAAATCAGTCCCGAAAATGAATGAAACCGTTTACGCATTACACATTTATCTAATGTATATTTTTAACATTGGGGTGGGAAATATGAAGTCGGTTACGGAAATGGCTGCAACCATTTATGTTTTGGATATTACTTTATTTAATGTATATTTTTAACAGTAGGATGGGAGATAGGAAGTCAGTCATGGAAATGGCTGAAAAAGTTTACGATTTATACATTACTTTATTTCATGTATATTTTCAACAGTGGGGTGGGGATTATAAGTCAGTTCCAGAAATGGCTGAAACAGTTTACTATTTCGATATTACATTATTTCATGTATACTTTTAGTAGTGGGTTGGGGATATAAAGTCAGTCCCGGAAATGGCTGAAACAGTTTACGATTAAAACATTACTTTATTTAATGTATATTTTCAACAGTGGGGTGGCCGACATGAAGTCAGTCCAAGGATTGAATGAGATGTGCAAATATATACTATCACAAAGCGTCGCCCAGTATTGAAGGAGATAGGTGGAAAACATATAGTAGCAAAATACCAGCGTTGCCCGGGATTGAATGAGATAGGTGAACGATATATATTAGCAGAATATGCGGCGTCACCCGGGATTGGATAAGATAGGTGAAACATATATACTATGAGAATACCCAGAATTGATTGATTTGTTTGTAATGAAATAATCAGCCAAGGCAATATATAAAAGTTATTAAGTAAGGGGGAGCGACGTAGTGGGTTAAAGTTATGAAAATTATTGTCAAAATTAATGATATATCCAAGAATTATGAAAAATGATGAAATGTGAGTTAGTTGATTGGTGTGTTTGTAATCATATAATAAGCCCAGACAATATATCAAATATATAATATAAGTAGGAGGGAGAGGCATAATGTGGGTTTTTAATTATAAAAATTATTGTCAAAATTAGTAACATATCCAGGATTATGAACAAAAATTAAATGTGAGTTAATCGATTGTGCGTTTATAATAAAATAATCAGCCCAGGAAATATATCAAAGTAATTATGTTAGTAAGAGAGGGCAATAAGGATGATTTAAATTATGAAAAATAATTGTCGAAATTAGTAACATATCCAAGAATTATGAAAAATTATATGTTATTTAATGCATTAGTGTGTTTGCAATGAAATAATCAGACCAGACAATATATAAAAGTTATTATTCTAGTAAGTGGGGCGATGATGTGGATTAAAATGATGAAAAATGATTGTCGACATTAGTAACATATCCAAGAATTATGAAAAATGACAAAATGTGAGTTAATTGATTGGTGTGTTTGAAATGAAATAATCATCCCAGATAATACATCAAAGTTATTATTTTAGTAGTGGGGGGAGGGGGTTGATAATGTGGGTTAAAAATATTAAAAATAATTGTCGAAATGAGTAACATATCCAAGAATTAAGAAAAATGAGGAAGTGTGAGTTAATTGATAGTTGTTTTTTATGAAATAATCAGTTCAGACAATATATCAAAGTAATTTTTTAGTAAGAGAGGGCGACGAGGATGGTTTAAATTATGTAAAATTATTGTCGAAATTAGTACCATATCCAAGAATTATGAAAAATGATATGTTATTTAATGCATTAGTGTGTTTGCAATGAAATAATCAGACCAGACAATATATAAAAGTTATTATATAAGTAAAGGGGAAGGAGATAAGCAGGACTTAAATTATAAAAAATTGTCGAAATTAGTAACATATCCAAGAATTACGAAAAAATGATGAAATATTAGTTAATTGATTGGTGTGTTTGTAAGGAAATAAACAGCCTAGACAATATATCAAAGTTATTATTTAGTAAAGAGGGAAGGGCAAAAATGTGGGTTAAAATTATGAAAAATGATTGTCGAAATTAGTAACATATCCAAGAATTATGAAAAGTGATTAAATGTGATTTCATGCATTAGTGTGTTTGTAATAAAATAAGCCCAGACAATATTTCAAAGTTGTTATTTTATTAAGGAGGGGGTGATAATGTGGATATAAATTATGAAAAATGTCAAAATTAGTAACATACCTAATAATTATGAAAAATGATAAAATGGAGGTTAATTGATTAGTGTGTTTGTAATGAAATAATCAGCCCAGCAAATGTATCAAAGTTATTTTAGTAAGGTTGGGCAACAACTTTGGTTTAAATTATAAAAAAATATTGTTGAAATTAGTAACATATCCAAGAATTACGAAAAAATGATGAAATGTGAGTTGATTGCTGTGTGTGTTTGTAATGAAATAATCAGCCTAGGCAATATATCAAAGCTATCATTTTAGTAAGGTGTGCGATATGGTGAGTTTAAATGATGAAAAATTGTCAAAATTAGTCGCATATCCAAGAATTATTAAAAATGATGAAATGGGAGTTAATTGATAGTTGTTTTTTTATAAAATAATCAGCCAATACAATATATCATATTTAATATTTTAGTAAAGGGAGGGGAGGTTGACATTATGAAAAATTGTCGAACATAGTAACATATTCAATAATTATGAAAAATGATAAAATGTGAGTTAATTTACCGGTGTGTTTGTAATGAAATAATCAGCCCAGAAAATATATCAAAGTTATTTAGTAAGGGGGCAGTACAGTTTTAATAAAAAACTAGAATATGATTGTGCCTTCATTCATGCTTAACAGAACGCACACAGCATGCCCAGCAACAATATATTACATATGAAAAATGCTGCTGTGGAATTTCCACAGGTCCCGCTAGTGAATATTAATACTAAAAGCAGAAGCGTTTAGTATTAATATTCATTATGAATAATTATTTCCTGTCAGAAAAAAAAACATTTTTCATGAGAAAATACTGCATGTATTAGTCTGTTTTTAATTACTAATAATAATACTACTTCTAATAATAATTAATACTACCACTAATAATTCTGAAGCTACAAGATCTGGCTGTCAGAGGATTTTGACTTCCTAACTTAAAATGCAAACATTAACGTTATTGTTTTTTCCTTTGCAAATAAGAACCAAAAACAAAAATTTCCTTCTACAAAACAAGCAAACTAAATACCATGAATAAATATTTGATATATCCGATAACAAACTAATGGGAGGAATTCAATTGCCTTTGAAGACAGACAGATGGCACAACCAGCAAGAACAACTATGTACTTTAGGGCAGATTTCCAGATGGGGGAGGTATATCATTTTCTAAACAAACCAAGATTAAAACAAAAAACAGTATAATTGCACAGAACATTTACACAGTTGATTAATATATGCATCGAATTTGATCAAATGTTTCATTCAATATATTCTCTCTTAATCCTCATTTTTTTACTATGGTTTCTGAATTCATCCAGTTCCATCTTAAAATATTCTACACTCTCACAGTTCTTAATAATATTTGGAAAGTTGTTGCAGACATATTTAACTATCATAAAGAATAATTAAAAAAATCAATTACTTTTTGTAATTTGGCATTTAACCTTCCAGATCAAGAATGTATATAAAAAAGTTTGAATACAAAAATAATAAAGTAAAAAGGAATAATAATTGTCAGATGTTTTTTTTCTTTTGCTTTTCCTTTTTTTAGCATAGATTATGATATTAGATGAATTGTTTGTTGTCTTTAACAAAATTAAATGGCAATGGCTAAGATAATTAATTTGAGTGTTAGTGCTAGAGGTTTTATCAACAGTTACCATGAAAAATAGCTGTTTTATCTCATTCTAGATAAAACCTATATATATATATATGCATTCGTTGTTATCTTAAGCTTTATTTTCAATACAAGAAACAAGAAAAAAAAGATAGGTTTTCTGTTCACAAAACACTGATAATCACCAAGAAATATTATAGCACTCATTTTTGAAACACTGCATATAATAAGAGATGAAAATTTAATTCTATTAGTGTAGATGTTCTGAATAGTAAGTCATTTGGGACTTGTTCCGATTAAGTTATCCTGTTGTTCTGTTCAGATTTTAATAGTAGGAATATCTAATGAAACTAAACATTAATATATTATACTGTATATAAACTTGGGCAGATTTAATTTATAAAATTTTACCGTGCAGAAAAACAAAACAAAAAAAAACATTAAAAACAGACAAAAGTTATAACTCATTCTTAGAATGCTAAACGGATGATTGAATATACTTAAATTTGTGCTAATTTTTACATTAAATGCTAATCTTTAACTCTACATAGAATGGATACCATAATACTTAGTTTGCTGCATCTTATAACAAAAGTCCATACAAAATTTCAGACAGATTGGCCCAGTAGTTTCCGAGAAAAAGTGGAACAGACAAACTAAGCGAAATATAATATAGATATTTCACTGTTGAAAGTGTTTAAATATAATAGTAGTCAAGGATGATTTGAGCACAAATTCTTTAAGGATCTAATAAAACTAACTGCAGTCAAAGAGACTTGAAATACTTACCTGGCTTATGGAGAAGAACATCTGAATGAAAGAACGTGTAGAAGATGGTTTAGAAAATTTAGAAACAAAGATTTCATCTTTAAAGGTGAGGACTGATCAGGACGAGCAGCTAAGTTTGTTGAAGAGCTTCTATATGCTGTATCACTTATAGAAAACTCTGCAGTATCAGTTGAAGAATTGGTAATAAAGCTTTTCGCAAACCATACAGATGCTTAAATAATCAATTTCTGTCCATTACACCCTTTATTCACAATCCTCCAACTTCGAATCTGTTCAACCCTTATCCTCAGATGGCTTCCAGGTCTTGATTAGTGGAGACCCATATACATTAATACTAATTTCTCTCATTTATTTTTTAAAAATCATCAGATTATCCTGTAAGTTCTGCCTGGATTTTAATTCTCTGAAATTTAATGCTAAGCGGGCATGTCTAATAGGACTACATGCATATATGTATATATTTAACTTTATAAAATTTTTCTGTACAGGAATAAGCAAAATTTTATTGTTAAATACTTTAAAACTTGATCCAATAAAGATTTGAGACACAATGTTTTATAAATTTTTAAAATATTTTTTATGGAAAAGAATAACTGAATGAAGAAACGTGATTTAGAAAAATCAAAAATTGAAATTTCGATTTTTGAAGATGAAAACTAATCAGGATGTCGAGTTGATTTTGATGAAGAATTAGCAATGCGGCTTTCCTCAAACCGTATGACTATTCATTGTCATCTTCAACAACTGCAAAAGGATTCTAAACTTGGACAATGGATGCCTCATGAATTATCTGAAAGCAACAGAAAATCACGAGTTGAAATCTGGTTTATCTACCCTTAAGCATTTTGATTGTTTATGGGTTATCTGCCCCAACTCATTTGTTGTTGATTTTTGTAGGAAGCTAAATGTCAGTAGTTTCATTATAAATAAAGGCACTGGTCCAACATGTGTAGGGTTATCTCTTAAATCTATACTCCAGCCTGCAATATCAAATTGAATACCCTTTTGGTTTATCATGAAATGGATTAATAAATAACATTGCAAACCATTTAATGAGATGATTAGGAAAACTTTTAGTAATCATTAATAATTAACTAAAAAAAAAAAAAAAAAAAAAAAAAAAATCACAATTTCCCTTTGTTTAACAGTTCAGCCCTGTCAATATTCTTATGTTCAATGCATTATGTGAAAGTTATACACAGTAGTAAACTGAATAAAATAGTCAAAAAATAATATTAGGAAGATTAGTATGTAAAATTTATTCATTAATGTAGTCAGGATACTATGAGTATTTTTGCATGAAATTAGACTTAATTGAAGAATGCAATGTTGAGTTTACTTTTGAAATACAAATAAAAAATTAGATAAAATTAAAAATAAAATGCTATTTCATCTTGAAATATTGATCCAAGAAAAGTCCAAAAGATCCTGATCCCGTGTTCGTGGACTTATGAAGCTAATCATTTCTAAAATAAAATCTGAACTAAATCCTCAAATAATCGAATATTATTTGATAGTACTGCTACTATAACTATTATAATTAGTATCACATTATTTTGAGACAGGTCATTGAAGCAGAATCCCAAATGCTAAAAATAAACTCAAGCTCCTGAAAGTTTAAAATCCGACTCCAATATAAAAATCTTCTGCTAATAATAATCCATTATAATTTTTATATAGTTTTGATTCTAAAGATTCATTTTTTCCATGGTTCAGTGATTCAATGTTCAATAGAAATTTTTGTGTGAATATCCGCATCCAGGACAATATGGAAACAAATGAATAGCCATATTTTTTTCTTTGATGCCCCCGTTTAGTCTCAAATGGATATTTCCTGTAAGGGTAGCTGCACATGTAATTCTGAGGCAAGGTTTGCACAATGCCTAACCCTAACACCTCTCCTGAATTGGCACTGCCCGAGTCCAGTGGCAAAGTGAGGTCCAGAATAACTAGCAACAATGCCAACATAAGCGGAGAGCCCACATGCAGCACCTAGAATTTCCAAATGGTCACTGACCAGGTTCAACGTCGCTTAACTTTGGTGATCCAATGTGAACTGGTGTATCAACAGGATTATGCCCTCTTTTTTCTAGAGGATCTTAAAATCCTTTAAAAGAAAGCGAATTAAAAAAAAATTCTATTTCCTAGTTTTTACCATTTTAGACAATTTTAATTGATTCCTGAAATTTTAAAACAATTTGACTGCGCTGCTCAATTTTTCTATATTTTAAAAAACAAAATTAATACAATCCACAACATTAGGACTTTTTCATAAATGAGAAAGCCAATTTGTGAACTGTTAAAAGCCGCTCATGTGATATTAATTTTATTTTTTAGGAATTTAGATCCAAGAGATCTAAATTTCTTTCTCTTTCATCCAATTTATAATAAGTTCAGAACAGCTCTTAAATTAAGAAAATATATGTATTAGCCGTAGGTTCATTCTCTGAAACAAAAAGTAGGTCATGTGTATATTTTTTCAAAATTATTTTGTTGCTTTTTTTTCACACATTGTCCTATTTTTTGGGAGGGGGGGGCGTAAGAATGTCAGGGAATGGGAGTGTAGAAAAATGTGAAGAAAGATTTCCTTTTATAGGAAAAATAGATGCACATTTTTAACTATTTAAATAATATGTTAAATTGGGAATTCGGTTGAGTGAAAGAATATAAAGAAACGAAAAAGATGTCACAGGATAAACTAACAAACAGCTTATTTTATGCTTTCATTTCATTTATAGTATATTTGTGATGTCTCTGTGTCTGAGGATGCAATTTAAAAGAGCCCTATACCAAGAGCCAACAACCAAGTAACATTTTACAAAGAACCGAATGGTGGCATTCATTTTGAAAATAATATTGTGATGATGTCTGCATCTGCAATGGACAGCAAATATGATTGTTTACTTTATAGAAATTAAAATATAAGAAAACTAAGGAATAAGGGGTTCAGGGCTAGGATAAAAAGTATACGATAGTTTCCTTTGAAAAAAAGTGTTGACTAAAAAGTGTCTAAGGTTGGAGTTTTTAAATATTATCTCTTATTAAGACGTCACTAATCCCCAGTATTACAATCTATATGTTATATTCTCAATAATGTGGGAATATTTTTATCTACACAAAGTCACCACATATTAATAACTACATTCTCTAATATTTTCAAGTGATGTTTAGATTGCATTCTGTGTCATACAAAAAATGCTTCCTTACCAAGTTTTGGCACAGAAAATTTTCAATAAATATTACACTATGACAGAGTCACTGGTCTAAGAGTGCCTGAATGTATGCAATTTGAAATTAGGAACATGGCTAGAAATGTGTTAAGAAATTTTCACCTGCAATTGCTGAGTGGTATAATCCACATAGTCGAACAATCTGAAATATTTTGCCCTTTAAAATAATCCAAGAAATTGAAATTTGGTGAATATTTATTAACTGATATCTAATATCTATTGTTAAAATTTCACAAAACCCCGAAAGTATCTAAAACTTCCTTTTTATTAATTTTGCATAAAATTAAATTAACTCAAAAATAGTCCACATTAAGCCCCCTCATGCTTTCCAGTGGTGTTCCAAAATTCATAGTGATCAAATAATTAGTCTAGGTGTGAATCTTTTACATGTAAATATAAAAATAGATTTTGAATTCCTCAGTAAAATGGATTATCTTTAGAGTTCATATAGCTAACAAAATAATCAATAATACAATTGTGATTAAATAAATAAGAAAACATTTTTTAAAGTGAATGACACCAGCAGAAATCAAAAGTTGAGAATGAATAACAAAAAGTCTACAAAATCAGAAATGTTCTATGGATTGTCCTTTTTCTATAGATTAGAAAACCAGATTTGCTGGTCAATGGCGTTTTAAAGAGGGAGGACCAAAAATTAGAACAAGAGATCGAGTTGTTATTCATCAGTTCTAGTAAAATTATTCATCTTTAATTGCTAAAGAATTCATAAATACAAGTTAATAGGAGAGCTGGAGATTAGGATCATATAACCCTCCCCCCTTCCCTATGACTGGTGGCCAATCTAAGCTGGGGGGAGAGGACAGAGAAGGGAGAAAGAATATTGAAAAATCATTTAAAGAATGTAACTATGAGGTTTGAAATTCCATCCCTAATACCAAGTGATTCATTTCTAAAGATTTTTTAATTATTTATATTTGGAAGGAGGAGAGGGAGATCAAATGGACATTTATTAAATCTGCTAAATAAAAGGAAATAAAAAAAAATAAACAAAAAAAACAAAAAAACAATCAAGATATTTTAAATAAATGGCCATAAATAAGGAACAATATCCTGGATTATCCAGGATTTTAATTTTCAGAGAGTGATTGAAAAAAATAAAAAATAAAAATAAAAAAATATTAATTAATAATTGGTTTGACTAAAAATGAAAAAAAAAAAAAAAAAAATGGACCTTTTCTTTTTTATGAAAAAGTATTTACTAAAAAATGTTATATTTAAATGAAAATATTTTTTCAAGTCATGTTAGTTTTTGATCAAGAAACAAAATTCTGTCTTTTCTATTTCATTATTAGAACTCATCCAATTGATATTAACTATTTAGTCAGCCTCCTCTTTCTTGAGAGGCAATGGATACCCTGAACAACGAGTTCATAGTGTAATCCCAACATGGACTGCTCGTGATCTAGCAAGGAGAAATATTGCTCATGATCTAGCAAGGAGAAATATTGCTCATGATCTAGCAATTAGCAGGAAAAAAAATGATAATATTTTGGAGTTTACACTCATTTAAACAAGTTGCACAACCAAGGATCGAAAGTCTAGTCTACTCTACTTTTTAAACCATAACATATCTTTCTCAAGAGTCAAAGTCATGTAGTATCCTAGAGAGATTAATTTTATGTCGTTTTAATTTGTTTTCTTTGTTCACTTAACTGATCTTGGATTATTCGCATTAAATTTTATTTAGTTTGGAACTTAAATGTTTATTATTGATCTGAAATTCTTTATGCATACCATTCATTAATAAGTGTCATTGTCAAGATGAAGAAGGTCGGAGGTTACATTGGTTGAAATATTGTGAGAATAACAACCAAGATATGAACAATAGTCAAAGAAATCCAAATAATACACATCAAAATTTTTAAGGTTTGGGATACCTACTAAGATGTTTCATCTAATGATCTTGCTTTGATGAATTTTAATAGAAATAATCATAGAAATGAAGCCAAGATTGTTCAGTTGTGATGTAGTTTTTTTATTTTGTCTCAATGGAACATGTGGAATTTTGAAGAGAAAAAAGTGAACATTTCATGGATGCAGTACTCAGCTGTATACTTTCTAAATACATTTTGAACCCCCCTGTCCATATTTTGGAGAAAATGGTTTAATTATGAATATTTTTTTTAACACAACTTGTATATCTGCAACTTTTGAGTTTCGAGATATTCTCAATGCTAACATAATAATTAACATTTCCATTGACCTTAATTACAAACAAATTAGACAAGTTAATGAATTTTTTAAAGCGCAAGTTTATTTACTGATTTCTTTGTTTTACAAATAACTCAAGTAAATTGAACGTCTGCAAAGTATAAACAATTTGTACTTATTCTCTGCACTTGTCATTAGCAACAATTTTTAATTTGATTATGCTGTCACACTCGTTATACTAACATGGTAATTATAAGGAAAAGAAATAAAAGAATTGTTTACCATCTAATTCATAAATAAAGAATGTATATCAACGGCATGTTTATTGGTTTATGTCGATTGGCATTTAAATTAGGTTACTTTGAGGAGAAAGGAGGTTTAGCACTTTGGTCCAGAAGAGGAGGGAAAGTGCAGATAGTATAAGGAAAATTTTCTTTGCAAAATGATATTTTTAAGAAAGAGCTTGTTTTTAATTATGTCTTGAATTTTTGAAATGAGAATTGATAATTGTTATTTGAATTATTCAAACTCATCTTGTGCTATTTTCACGTTTTGGCTTATGTAACCTTCGACTTTCTTCAGGAGTCTTTTGTCGAACTCGGGAATCTTTCTGTTAACTCAGAAATCTGCAGAATTTCAAATGGAACCTTTTATTTAATTCACGGGAGTAGCTTGCCTGTACTGAGAATTGAGTCTTCAATCCCCAGAAGAGGGTCAAAACTGAATTTTACCAAACGTCGATCCCTAAATATTAATTTTTTTTACTCTTATAGCTTCTTTTCTCAGATCACTTGCTTTTGGAATTTATTTCCAGTTTACTATTTTCCACTCGTTCAGTAGAAATTTAAATGTAAATAAGCATCTTGCTGCTCAACTTCCCATGCAGGTTGGCCTCACTATAAATCTGCCCCCGCCATATCAGTAACAATATGTGTTGGTTGGAGGTTAACAAAAGTAAAAAATAAAAAAAATGACCTCTTTAGTTGTGAGAGGTCTAAGGAAGCTAATATTTTAGTGTTTGTCCTAGGAATGCACATTAAAGCAACTATGTGCCATGCATTTCATTTGAGAAGAGAAAAAATAATTTTGAACATTTTGTTTAATTCTTTTTTTTAAGTTGTTTTGCAGATAAGCAACTCTTCAAGATTTCATAGATGAATTTCAAAGTGAAAAATGAATCATTTGAATTAAAAGAATAACAATCATTTTCCACGTCAATGAAACAAATTTTAATTATACTGAAAACATACTTTTTAAAAATGAGAAATTACCTAGCAAATAAAAAAATAAAATTAAAATAAAAAAATATATAACAGGATTTACTAATAGATGAAAAATGTATTTTATTATACTTATTTAAAAAAGAACAAAGAAAAAAAAGAGAGAAAAGTAGAGAACTATACACAAAGTGAGAGAGAAATCCGCCATAAAAAAGGATCAGAGAGACAAAGTGGCAAAAAAAAAAAAAAAAGAGAGAGAAAATGTGACAAAATATGAGAGAGAGAGAGAAAATGCGACAAAATATGAGAGAGAGAGAGAAAATGCGACAGAATATGAGAGAGAGAGAAAATGCGACAGAATATGAGAGAGAGAGAAAATGCGACAGAATATGAGAGAGAGAGAAAATGCGACAGAATATGAGAGAGAGAGAAAATGCGACAGAATATGAGAGAGAGAGAAAATGCGACAGAATATGAGAGAGAGAGAAAATGCGACAGAATATGAGAGAGAGAGAAAATGCGACAGAATATGAGAGAGAGAGAAAATGCGACAGAATATGAGAGAGAGAGAAAATGCGACAGAATATGAGAGAGAGAGAAAATGCGACAGAATATGAGAGAGAGAGAAAATGCGACAGAATATGAGAGAGAGAGAAAATGCGACAGAATATGAGAGAGAGAGAAAATGCGACAGAATATGAGAGAGAGAGAAAATGCGACAGAATATGAGAGAGAGAGAAAATGCGACAGAATATGAGAGAGAGAGAAAATGCGACAGAATATGAGAGAGAGAGAAAATGCGACAGAATATGAGAGAGAGAGAAAATGCGACAGAATATGAGAGAGAGAGAAAATGCGACAGAATATGAGAGAGAGAGAAAATGCGACAGAATATGAGAGAGAGAGAAAATGCGACAGAATATGAGAGAGAGAGAAAATGCGACAGAATATGAGAGAGAGAGAAAATGCGACAGAATATGAGAGAGAGAGAAAATGCGACAGAATATGAGAGAGAGAGAAAATGCGACAGAATATGAGAGAGAGAGAAAATGCGACAGAATATGAGAGAGAGAGAAAATGCGACAGAATATGAGAGAGAGAGAGAAAATGCGACAGAATATGAGAGAGAGAGAGAAAATGCGACAGAATATGAGAGAGAGAGAGAAAATGCGACAGAATATGAGAGAGAGAGAGAAAATGCGACAGAATATGAGAGAGAGAGAGAAAATGCGACAGAATATGAGAGAGAGAGAGAAAATGCGACAGAATATGAGAGAGAGAGAGAAAATGCGACAGAATATGAGAGAGAGAGAGAAAATGCGACAGAATATGAGAGAGAGAGAAAATGCGACAGAATATGAGAGAGAGAGAAAATGCGACAGAATATGAGAGAGAGAGAAAATGCGACAGAATATGAGAGAGAGAGAAAATGCGACAGAATATGAGAGAGAGAGAAAATGCGACAGAATATGAGAGAGAGAGAAAATGCGACAGAATATGAGAGAGAGAGAAAATGCGACAGAATATGAGAGAGAGAGAAAATGCGACAGAATATGAGAGAGAGAGAAAATGCGACAGAATATGAGAGAGAGAGAAAATGCGACAGAATATGAGAGAGAGAGAAAATGCGACAGAATATGAGAGAGAGAGAAAATGCGACAGAATATGAGAGAGAGAGAAAATGCGACAGAATATGAGAGAGAGAGAAAATGCGACAGAATATGAGAGAGAGAGAGAAAATGCGACAGAATATGAGAGAGAGAGAGAAAATGCGACAGAATATGAGAGAGAGAGAGAAAATGCGACAGAATATGAGAGAGAGAGAGAAAATGCGACAGAATATGAGAGAGAGAAAATGCGACAGAATATGAGAGAGAGAGAGAAAATGCGACAGAATATGAGAGAGAGAGAGAAAATGCGACAGAATATGAGAGAGAGAGAGAAAATGCGACAGAATATGAGAGAGAGAGAAAATGCGACAGAATATGAGAGAGAGAGAAAATGCGACAGAATATGAGAGAGAGAGAAAATGCGACAGAATATGAGAGAGAGAGAAAATGCGACAGAATATGAGAGAGAGAGAAAATGCGACAGAATATGAGAGAGAGAGAAAATGCGACAGAATATGAGAGAGAGAGAAAATGCGACAGAATATGAGAGAGAGAGAAAATGCGACAGAATATGAGAGAGAGAGAGAAAATGCGACAGAATATGAGAGAGAGAGAAAATGCGACAGAATATGAGAGAGAGAGAAAATGCGACAGAATATGAGAGAGAGAGAAAATGCGACAGAATATGAGAGAGAGAGAAAATGCGACAGAATATGAGAGAGAGAGAAAATGCGACAGAATATGAGAGAGAGAGAAATTGGGACAGAATATGAGAGAGAGAGAGAGAAATTGGGACAGAATATGAGAGAGAGAGAGAGAAATTGTGACAGAATATGAGAGAGAGAGAGAGAAATTGTGACAGAATATGAGAGAGAGAGAGAGAAATTGTGACAGAATATGAGAGAGAGAGAGAGAGAAATTGTGACAGAATATGAGAGAGAGAGAGAGAGAAATTGTGACAGAATATGAGAGAGAGAGAGAAAATGTGACAGAATATGAGAGAGAGAGAGAAAATGTGACAGAATATGAGAGAGAGAGAGAATGTGACAGAATATGAGAGAGAGAGAGAGAGAATGTGACAGAATATGAGAGAGAGAGAGAAAATGTGACAGAATATGAGAGAGAGAGAGAGAATGTGACAGAATATTAGAGAGAGAGAGAAAATGTGACAGAATATGAGAGAGAGAGAGAAAATGTGACAGAATATGAGAGAGAGAGAGAAAATGTGACAGAATATGAGAGAGAGAGAGAAAATGTGACAGAATATGAGAGAGAGAGAGAAAATGTGACAGAATATGAGAGAGAGAGAGAAAATGTGACAGAATATGAGAGAGAGAGAGAAAATGTGACAGAATATGAGAGAGAGAGAGAAAATGTGACAGAATATGAGAGAGAGAGAGAGAAAATGTGACAGAATATGAGAGAGAGAGAAAATGCGACAGAATATGAGAGAGAGAGAGAAAATGCGACAGAATATGAGAGAGAGAGAGAGAATGTGACAGAATATGAGAGAAAGAGAGAAAATGTGACAGAATATGAGAGAAAGAGAGAAAATGTGAAAGAATAAGAGAGAGAGAGAAAATGTGACAGAATAAGAGAGAGAGAGAAAATGTGACAGAATAAGAGAGAGAGAAAATGCGACAGAATAAGAGAGAGAGAGAGAGAAAATGCGACAAAATAAGAGAGAGAGAGAGAAAATGCGACAGAATAAGAGAGAGAGAGAGAAAATGCGACAGAATAAGAGAGAGAGAGAGAAAATGCGACAGAATAAGAGAGAGAGAGAGAAAATGCGACAGAATAAGAGAGAGAGAGAGAAAATGCGACAGAATAAGAGAGAGAGAGAGAGAAAATGCGACAGAATAAGAGAGAGAGAGAGAGAGAGAAAATGCGACAGAATAAGAGAGAGAGAGAGAGAAAATGCGACAGAATATGAGAGAGAGAGAGAGAAAATGTGACAGAATATGAGAGAGAGAGAGAGAAAATGTGACAGAATATGAGAGAGAGAGAGAAAATGTGACAGAATATGAGAGAGAGAGAGAAAATGTGACAGAATAAGAGAGAGAGAGAGAAAATGTGACAGAATAAGAGAGAGAGAGAGAAAATGCGACAGAATAAGAGAGAGAGAGAGAGAAAATGTGACAGAATATGAGAGAGAGAGAGAAAATGTGACAGAATATGAGAGAGAGAGAGAAAATGTGACAGAATATGAGAGAGAGAGAGAAAATGTGACAGAATATGAGAGAGAGAGAGAAAATGTGACAGAATATGAGAGAGAGAGAGAAAATGTGACAGAATATGAGAGAGAGAGAGAAAATGTGACAGAATATGAGAGAGAGAGAGAAAATGTGACAGAATATGAGAGAGAGAGAGAAAATGTGACAGAATATGAGAGAGAGAGAGAAAATGTGACAGAATATGGGAGAGGGAGAGAAAATGTGACAGAATATGGGAGAGGGAGAGAAAATGTGACAATATGAGAGAGGGAGAGAAAATGTGACAATATGAGAGAGGGAGAGAAAATGTGACAATATGAGAGAGGGAGAGAAAATGTGACAATATGAGAGAGGGAGAGAAAATGTGACAATATGAGAGAGGGAGAGAAAATGTGACAATATGAGAGAGGGAGAGAAAATGTGACAATATGAGAGAGGGAGAGAAAATGTGACAATATGAGAGAGGGAGAGAAAATGTGACAATATGAGAGAGGGAGAGAAAATGTGACAATATGAGAGAGGGAGAGAAAATGTGACAATATGAGAGAGGGAGAGAAAATGTGACAATATGAGAGAGGGAGAGAAAATGTGACAATATGAGAGAGGGAGAGAAAATGTGACAATATGAGAGAGGGAGAGAAAATGTGACAATATGAGAGAGGGAGAGAAAATGTGACAATATGAGAGAGGGAGAGAAAATGTGACAATATGAGAGAGGGAGAGAAAATGTGACAATATGAGAGAGGGAGAGAAAATGTGACAATATGAGAGAGGGAGAGAAAATGTGACAATATGAGAGAGGGAGAGAAAATGTGACAATATGAGAGAGGGAGAGAAAATGTGACAATATGAGAGAGGGAGAGAAAATGTGACAATATGAGAGAGGGAGAGAAAATGTGACAATATGAGAGAGGGAGAGAAAATGTGACAGAATATGAGAGAGGGAGAAAATGTGACAGAATATGAGAGAGGGAGAGAAAATGTGACAGAATATGAGAGAGGGAGAGAAAATGTGACAAAATATGAGAGAGGGAGAGAAAATGTGACAAAATATGAGAGAGGGAGAAAAAATTTGACAAAATCTGAGCGAGGGAGAGAAAATGTGACAGAATATGAGAGAGGGAGAGAGAGAGAAAATGTGACAGAATATCAGAGAGGGAGAGAGAGAGAGAGAAAATTTGACAGAATATGAGAGAGGGAGAGAGAGAGAATGTGGCAGAATATGAGAAAGAGAGAGGGAGAAAATGTGACAGAATATGAGAGAGAACTCATAACTTTTTAGTTGTTAGGCTGCAATAATATATCTATATAATTATAATTGTACAATTTCTTCTAGTATATTTGTATTTCTGACCTCTTGCTTGCATTCACTTTATTTTACTATTCACCAATTATATATTAAAATCAAAAATGCCATACAGCATAATGTACTAAAACTTTAAAATTTCTTTAAAAATAATTAAATAACAAAATTAAACCCACCAGAATGCATTTGTTTTTAGTTTAAAACAAGTTAGCTATTTTAATCTATTGTTAATAGTTGAAAAAAAAAAAAAAATGAATTACTAGGTAATCCTTTTTAATTTGAAAGGAATTTGGTAGCATTTACTGTTGAATAGAAAATTATTTTTGGCATTAAAATTAGCAAATCCTCCTTTTCAAGTTATTTATCACCAAAACGTTTGTAAATAGAGATTTAAACAACATTTACAATTAATTACTTATAATTTTATAACAATTAGATACAATTAATAATGTAATCACTAAATTATACTGTAATAAAAATGTAACTTTCAAAATCTTTTCTTCTATTTTTTTTTATTACACTTTTGAATATAATACTAACAAAAATATAAAACTAACAAAAATTAAAATTTCTAGCTTGAATTGATGTTTAAAGATATATAGTTCTTTTGTGCTTGTAAAACAAGGAAACAAATTTTACATTAATCCTTCCTACAATGCACCTTGTCTTTTAAAATGTGACATTAAAAGTTTAATTTATTTGCATTACATTTGAGGGATAGACACTTTAAAATTAATACTTGAAGATATAATTTAATGAAAAAAATATGTATTCAAAAAGAAATCGACTTTTCAATTGATTTTACAGAATGTTAAAATATAAATCGCATTAATTTTTATTTATCTCCCAAATGCATTTTCGAACTAAAGACAACCTTGCAAAATGTTTTGCTTTACAGCAATAACCAAAACGTAAAATTTAAAACAGTATAAATGACAACATATGTAAAATATATACAAAAAGTTTCACAAATGAAGAAAAAAATTATGTTAAGACAATTTTAAACAAATATATTCAACATAATAAAAAAGAAAAAATTTAAACAAATTTTGAAAAAATAGTAAGAAATATAGACAATGAAGGGTGAGAGATGTGATAGACATATCAAAAATGTAGACATTAACATCAAAAATAACATAAAAATGGCCGCCAAATAAAATATAGACATAAAAATGGATAGAAAAGAAAGGTTAACATTTCCATCAAATGCATTACATCTTACACAGTCTAAATATCCGTGCAGGAAGTCAGACAATAGTTTTTAAAAAGATGGGAAGAAAAGAAATATTTTTAATATTGGCAGACATGGAGAAAAGATTAAATTCAAAGAGACTTTTAAATACATAATGGAAAATGGCTGCAGTCTGATTAAAAATTAAACCATACTTTTTTTTCCTTTCTAAAGTGTTCTTGGTTCCATAAGTACATATCATGAATTGAAAAAGACAATCTTTAAAATGAAAGCCGAAATAGTTTTTGGAGTGAAAATAAATAAGAAATAAGCCCTTCTCAAATAAAAATGGCCTTTAAAATATGTAAATTCAAACAATTGATAACAATGAAGGTGATAATACAGCTCTGAAAGATTCTGCAATGACAAGAGTAACCGAGAAGAAAATGATCCATCAGTTCTTGGCCTGATACTTTTGCAATAACAGGCAAAAATGATCAACAAATTTGGTACTTCTAACAGAATATTTGAAACGTTTTTTATACGAAAAGCAGATCTTCACAATTAAGAAAAAAAAATAAAATACAATATCATTATGTTTTAAGTCAATGACTTCCGAACATTGCAACAACATTTGTCAAGCCAGTATTTAAAAAGACAAATTTTTAAATTTTATCAAATACTAGACAAATATGAAAAAGTATGTTGGTGATTGATTTACATGATTATGGAAATGATCATGAAATGTAATTACACAGTGAGAAGGTATTTGATTGAGATACATAGAGAAAGATGATACATTAAAAAATATCTTTTGTCAATTCACTCAAGACCTAACACCAATGCCAATTACAACACTTAATGTTCTTAGCATGGTTTCTAAAAATTTCACAAAAGGGTATCAGATAAAACCTCAGCAAAGCTTGAGTCATCTAGCTATCAGACAGTGATTTTGCCAATGACATTGTACCAAATTGGCCAGTCCCTTGCAAATGTCCAGTCTTTTCTACAATATCTTGAGCAAGCCTCTAATCATGTTGGCTTGTACCTCAATGAGATTGAAACTTAATTTATATGAACAAATGCTTTTTCTTCCAACTTTGATCACGGAAACCAAAAATTGAATCAAACACCACTAAAACAAGTTGATAATTATAAATACTTAGGATCCTTCATTGCATCCTCATTCAAAGAATTCAAAAACTGAAACAGGATGGCATTGTCTGCTTCTAATGATCTGAGCAAAATATGAACATCACATCTCAGCAAAAACATCAAATTGAAAATTTTTAAATCTATAATATAGCCCATTCTCTTCTATGGTTCGGAAACATAACAAAAAGTTGAAAACATCTAAACAGTACATATACTTATGATAGCCAAAAATCTTTCATGGGAGACCCATCCAACCAAAAAATAAATCTATGGCAAACTTCTGCTGCATCATCGTGTTTGCAGGCCATTGTTCTAGGGCAATAAATTAAATTATTCCTTCCCTACTTCTGTGAAATCTTACTACCCACTCAAGAAGTAGAATGTTCACATAGCCAAAAGTTATTACAAAGGATGCCAATGTTGAGAGGCGGGACCTGGAAGCAGTCATGTGGGACCAGGATATCTGGCATTGGTGTGTAAGCTCCATTGTTTCAAAAGATGATGAAAACTTTAAAACATCTTGAGAAACTGTAGCCCAATTTCCATATTTACATTTTCCTAACATGAAAAATGTTCAAAATGAAATTGCAAAACTAATTTCTATATTCGGGGGAAAAAAAGAAAAAAAAACGTTCCTATCGATTCTAACTAACAGGATTTAAAAAATCTGAATCACAAGTCTTGAAATAGTAAAGTTAACAATCATGAAATCTTTAACTTCAAATAACTGTGTTACAATATGTAGTGCATCAATATATACAAATAATCATAGCTAAATGCAGGAAAAACATAAGATATAAACACAACTGAATAAGAGACATCATAGGAAATATATTAGAAATATAGATATCAAGGGCAACATACACAAGAAACACTATAAATTAGAATTAATATAAAGCAATCTTGCATTGTTTTGTTATAAACATGAATGTAGTTTTTAAGACATATCATAATGGACTCTATGAAACCCCAATGGCAACACATCTTTTATCTACCAAGAATATATGTTCCTTAGTGACACAAATGTACAAAGCCGAGATTATGATAATCTCTTACTTTTCAATAAACATAAATGTCAAAACATACTATCATCCCTTTCGTTTCAATTCAACATAACATGTCTGGTTCTATTCTCTGAAACATTCTACGAGAGGAGATTGTGACAATGTCTACCATTTCAAGGTTCAAAATGGACAGTTTATAGATGTACAGCTGTTCAGTCTTTTTTTATAGCATGTTGCGTTTCAATATTTAATCTTCAATCCTAAGAATACAACTGCGAATTACTTAAGACTTGCTCATGAAACGAGAACATGCTACTCCATGGATTACATAAGTTTTTATTCAAAATTCCATACAGTTCAACAAAATACACTTGAAGAAGGTAGGAGGTTACATCAACCAAAACATTGTGAGAATAACACTCAAGATGTAATCCAAATAATACAAAGTGATTCAACTAGTTTTATATATTGTTAATACATTTTTCATCTAAAAAGTTAAGACAAATACATTACTACATTGTCTAAATGTATAAGGATGAAAACAAAATAAAAATATTGATATTAGAACTAATATTTTTATTTTGTTCTCATCCTGGGAAATCTTTAAATTGTCTCCTTGTAATAGAAATAGTAGAAATTGTAAATTATGCTGAGAAAAAAAAAATAGCAAATCACAATCTTCAAAAATCAAATTAAAAAAATAAATTCATAGTTAAATACAGATATATAAATACTTTGCTTTTTAAGAATGCAAAAAAGAATTAAAAAATAAAAATTGTTCAAAATGATTAATAATCAATATTATATATAAAACAACAAAAAGTAATTCTCATTAGTGAACAAATAATTAACAATTCATAGATACAAAACGAAAATAAAAAAAATAATTGTCTATTAGTGATGAAATCATTAAAAATAGTAAATAAAACTAAAAAAAATAAAATAGGTCTCTGCCCGGCAGGACAATCATCACTCGCATCAACATCTTAATTTGATGTTATATTGTAAAATAGAAAGTCATGTGTCCTTGTGCTGCTTGGGAAAAATTAGTAACTCCTGCTCCCAGTTTTGAACCCCATCTTACTATTTTCAAAGTAATGAAAAGTGTTAATAAAACAGAACTGGAAATGAAACTAACATCAAAAAATAAAAAATAAGGTAGTTTTTTTTTGTTTTTTTTTTTACTAAAGTTTTGTCGTTGCAAAAGAAAAAAGTATTAACAAATGTTTACTTTGTTATGACATATGAACTTAGTAATTTTTAATTTAAAAAATGAATAATTGTATAGAATGTATTTAGAAAAAATAAATTAGAATGTTAGAAAACGATTATTACATGTTTAAAGGCAAAATAAACTATATGCAATAAAATAAAAATGTGATGAAGAAAAATAAGAAAATAGAACTAGAATAAAGTCATATCTGAAAATAAAAATTATGAGAATAATAGAAATAATAATACTAATTGAAATACTTTTACCTGGAGATAAAAATCGAAATATTCCTTTAGATATAGAGTAATTAATCATGAAATAAAAATAGGAGGTAACTTTGTAATATTTAGTCACTTAAGTTATGTATACGAAAACATTGAATATCAAAGCAACAGTTTAAGAGCAGCAAAATCATTTTTAGAATATCGGTTAGAAACAAAAAAGGAATAAACTTTAAAACGAACTGTAGCCATTTCTATAATCAAAGAAAGTTCTGTTATGAGGTATTTTTTCTGTAGACACCATTAAAGAAGGACCATAAATCATCGTCAAACTGAAAAAGTTTTCATATTTCCTATTTGTTTCCATGCTAAATTCTCTCAGAATATATTTTTAAAAGTTAGTAATAAATGGAAGAAAACAGCATTAGTAATAAATAGAAAATAGCATTAGTAATAAATAGAAAACAGCATTAGTAATAAATAGAAAATATCATTAGTAATAAATAGAAAACAGCATTAGTAATAAATAGAAAATAGCATTAGTAATAAATAGAAAACAGCATTAGTAATAAATAGAAAATATCATTAGTAATAAAAAGAAAACAGCATTAGTAATAAATAGAAAACATCATTAGTAATAAATAGAAAATATCATTAGTAATAAAAAGAAAATATCATTAGTAATAAATAGAAAATATCATTAGTAATAAATAGAAAACAGCATTAGTAATAAATAGAAAATATCATTAGTAATAAATAGAAAATATCATTAGTAATAAATAGAAAATATCATTAGCAATAAATAGAAAACAGCATTAGTAATAAAAAGAAAACAGCATTAGTAATAAAAAGAAAACAGCATTAGTAATACTATTTACTATCAATAAAGTATTTTTGCTGCTGATAACAAAAATGGCTGTCAACTGTAGTTGACATTTATTGTTGAAAAGATGGCTTCCCTGTGAAAAATATTGTAAAATATAAATTGTAATTTAAAATTAAATGAAAATGTTTTATACTTAACATACATTAATGTTTAATAATAAAAAAAAAAATGCTAGTTTGAATCAAATATTGAGGTGTCAAATGTCATGCTATTTGAGTGTAACCGACCAAACCAATGAAGTCTTCTACTCTGCATGCATTTTCTATATTGTCCAGATAATCAGATCTAAGCCTGTCTTTAGGACTCGTATTATATATCTGCATCATATCATTCACATAGCATTTCTCTGTATGCAAATGTACAACTTTTACAAGCCACCTTTCACTTATATGATCACTGGTGTGCACATACCTGTAGATGTCTTGGTCAACATTTATAATCCTCTGTTGGTTAGTAATGGCAGAAGTTCCTTGAATTTACTCCATCTACTACTAATTGTTGTAATCACACTAGCATCAAGCCCTTTCATGCATTTCAAGGTAACAAAACTTCTGATCCAAAACTTAATAGTCTTGCCATTCAAATATATTTTCTCCATATTTGAATTATCATTAATCTGTAGTTTAAAACTTCTTTCAGACAACTGGTTATATCGTACTGCTCTAGCTTTAATTGAAATGAAGGATCTAGCAATAAATTTTTATATGACTGTCTTCCAAGAATATTCAGTTCATAGAAAGCCAGAACATACTATAGTCAATGTAAAGTTTGATTAAGCCAACTTTGAAATAAATAAAAGATAAATTGTTGGGTTTCTTTGTTAGTTTATTCAAATAAATAATGAACATGTTGCTGTCTTATTAATAAAGGTTCAAATCACAAAACTATGGCAGCATCCATGTTATGTTATTATGGAAGGAGCACTTCTTTGTCTTGAAGACCATTTTCTCTTCCAAATTGGAAACATCCCAAGTATTCAATCTTCAATAAGCTTTTCTATTTTCACTGATCAACCTATTAATCAGAGAATTGCATCAAACTGCTAGAAATGCTTACAGATAAGGCCAAAAGGAATAAAATATATTTCCAAGCTCAACAATAAACTATAAATACTTAACATAATTGTTATTAGTCCGAAAAGAAATGATTCCTTGTTTAAATATTTTTGTGTTAAACTACTTAACATTTTGGAAAAAGCGTTTTCCCAGAGTTCAGTAAAATTGGCACATAGCCATTTGTTGAGACTATCACCATTTCTTCAAAATCCTGTAAAAGAGGATATAAGTTGAACTGATGGATGGATACAATTTTGCTTCAACCAATCAAAATTAATTATAACTAGCTGTCTCTACCCGGAGTTGCCCAAAAATCTTTTTACTTTACATTTTGATTTTGTTTTTTTAAATATGCCATATTTTATAAAAAATTATATTTTTAAATAGGATTTTGAAAGTTAATTTTTATTATTACAGTATGATTTGGTCATTTCATTATGAATTAAACTAAATTTTTATAAAACTATAATTTTGTTAAAACAATATTGTTTTAATTTTTATTCATGAAATTATTCCAAAATTTTCAATACTTGAGGATTTGCGAAAACATTTTTAAGCAAAGTTAAATACTTTTAAATTCCTTTGAATTGAGGGGTCAAAGTAATTCATTCTCTTTTCTTCCAACTAGTAAAAAAAAAATTAAAATTACCAATTTGTTTATGGAGAAACAGTATACATTCTTGTGAATTTTATTTTGTAATTAAAGTATTTTTTATTGATTTCCATTTTAAAACTTGACCGCAATAATTAATTGCAAAAAATAAAAATAATGTCTAAGCCACATAGAGGCAAGAAACACAGACCCATGGTAAGTTATAATCTTATTAAAATAGTTATGATATCTATTGATTATTATTACTTACTGTATGCATGTAAATTGAACGTAACACCAGAAGGATCTTCAATCTAAAAAGTGATATTAGTAGCTCCTCTCAAACTTATTTTATATTTAAAGACATTTAATGTGAATAAATCTAGTCCAAATATTGGGAAACATCTTACCTACCAGAAAAAGATGTGCTTTCAAATATATATACAAGTTTGATTTTAACAACAAATGCATTGAGGAAATAAAAAGGCGGTGGGAGCAGTTGCGGGAATTGAGATAAAACTTTTGATTTTTGCGAAATTTTAACAATATGTATTAAACATATATTAATAAATATTCCCCAAATTTCAATTCCTTTGGGGTATTTTAAAAGGTTTTTAGGTGGCATAATATGGACACAATCTGTCACTTGACTATTCAAATTTATCTGATTTGCATTGAATTGTATCCATAATCATTAGATATCAATGAAGCAAGATTCTCTACATTAAAATTTCCTCTTAAACCCCCTTAAGCTTTAAAATTTTAGACATTTTCTAGAATCCAAATCTTGTAATGGATTTTGATCAAAATTTAAATAAGGATTTTAGATGTAGGTTAGTATTTCGATTTTAATCTTCATAAAAGAATATAAAAATAGTACCAAACTGTTTTGTTTACAGAATTAATTTTACTTATTCTAAGACTGATATACACACACAGTCCAGCATTCCTCGGTCATAAAATATGCTTAAATATGATATTTTAATTTATGCAGATTTCATATTATTATAGAATCAATTATCTATTGATTATTATATTGTATCCAATATATAGTAGTGAAATGTGTGACTTTGGTGCCATCAGCTAGAATCGAAAACAAAACTCTATAACCTTATTCAATACTATTTGTATTCTGTCCTTATGCATGTAAGAACTTAAAAAATAATGTAAAAGGTATAAATGTATATTTGTGTATGCATAGAAGAGCACTTTGTAAACTTACACTTGCCAAGTACCGTTTTTTTAAATTTTAACTCTTTTGTAGCTATTTTACCGACTGAAGACCAAATCAAATTTGTTTCATAGATTCAAATCCCTTAAATATTTAGTTTCAAATCTGTAGACCAAAAATTGATAGGAGTTTGGTAGAAATCATTCCTCAGACAGACAGGCAAAGTCACACACACACATATCTCGTATTAATAATAATAATAATATGCTAAAATCAAATTGTGTTTATTTAAACATTTAATGTGAGCACATAGATATTTGCAAAACATAGACAATGATAGTAAATTTATTTTCGTGGGATAATTAGCCACCGAATTATGACCATTCAAATTTAGTTTGAAATTAGGAAATTTGTCATCTTGTTTTCAGAAGCCATTTTTCACAGAAAAATTTTTACTACTAAAATTACTGGGTTTTAATAAGTAAAAAATTCCTTACAAATGTAATATTACCTTGTGGCAAACGAAAATTATTCATAATGGAAACAATAATTGAATGAAACCATTGGACAAAATTCCATTACTTTTCAAAAAAAAAAAAATCACAAAGAAATGCAAATTTCATATAAGATTCATTTCAACGCTATTCCATTGAATTATCATATGTTTTATAGTACAGTAGTGAGAAAGTTAGATTTTTCTTTTAATAGTAACTCAATAAAACAAAACCCTAAAAACTTAGATTTGGACCATCTAAAAACAGATGGAAACAATTTGATAATAGAGCAAAATTTTCATTTACTAAAAGTATTTTTTGAAAGACAACTTAACACTTTATATTAAGCTCACGATACTGAAGAGTGGTCCTTTTCTTCAATAAAAGACTTTATATGTATAGAGAAACACAAAATATTATACACACTGTGTTGAAAAACAAAAAAAAATAAAAACACATGCAATATTATACACACGGTGTTGAAAAAAAAATAAATAAAATATAAAAAAATACTAAAAAAATAAAATATAAAAAAATACTAAAAAAATAGACGAGCATCAAAAATAGTAATCTAACTTAAAATAAATGAAAAAGACGAAATTGAAACAATTTTACATTTATAAAACGAAAATTTTGTTAACATCAATTTTATCAAAATAACTTTAAAATAACTCTGTTATTACAATTTCAAATTGAAGGAAATTTTAGTATATTTACCAATTTCACACTAAACTCTAGGCTACTTTGTGATACCAAGCATTAGCCCCATTTTCTTGTGCTTTGAAAGCAGTTTTAGATTTCTACATTAATAATGATGATCGTTCAAGATTTGATTTCTGCCGTACAATTATTATGCCTCAAACAACTTTTGATTTCCTTTTCCAACTGCATTGGATTGCACTTTTTGCAACTAGATTGCGATGCCCCTCAAAATGCAAATGCAACCCTTAATCATTTTTGAAAATCAACTTGAGGATTAATGGATTGTTGAATATTATGAGAAGATTGAAAATAATGGTTTATGACAAATATTTGCTGTCATTGCATCTGAGAACGACCGTGTTGAAATCCACAGGGAAGCAGCTCAGTGATAATTAGTTAATACTAGTTGAAGCATTTATTTTGAAAAAATTACATTCCTTGCATATTTTTATAGAGCTTTATAAAACAAAGTATTAATGTTTATTGATAATTGACCCGCCGTTGTCATGTAAACCCGCAGAAATTGGTTTTGTTTTTTCATACAAATTTAATACAACTACATAAGAATTTAAATTCAACAAAATATAAAAAATTATTTCTATATCTTTAAAAATTATTGCATATTATATATTATTGTATATCTTTAAAAATTATTACATATTATATAATATTATTGTATATCTTTAAAAATTATTATTATATAAATATCATTGTATATCTTTAAAAATTATTATTATATAAATATCATTGTATATCTTTAAAAATTATTATTATATAATATTATTGTATATCTTTAAAAATTATCATTATATAATATTATTGTATATCTTTAAAAATTATTATTATATAAATATTATTGTATATCTTTAAAAATTATTATTATATAAATATTATTGTATATCTTTAAAAATTATTATTATATAAATATTATTGTATATCTTTAAAAATTATTATTATATAAATATTATTGTATATCTTTAAAAATTATTATTATATAAATATTATTGTATATCTTTAAAAATTATTATTATATAAATATTATTGTATATCTTTAAAAATGTCCAAAACAATTAACCATTGTAACGAGTGAGCACTCTCCATCAAAAATGATGAAAAATAAATTATCATTTGCTCTTAATATTCACATAAAATAACGTCATAATCGGCAAAATTAAAAAAAAAAAAAGAAAGAAAGAAAAGAGAAATAAAGATAAACGTTTCAAACTGGAACGTTTTAAAAAAAATTAATGTATAAATTAGTATGGAAATCAAACAGTACAGAAATAGAGTCAAGGTATGGGAGTGCCTGACTTGCTATTTGCCTTTTCACTTCCCTTGAATACTTTAAATACATTCGTCCGACAGGTTTTTTAATGATATATTTCTATACAAATACACATTCCTCTTTATTATAGAGTGAAGGAGACCGGGACATGCTAATAGTGGGATACTCTTGGAAAACAAGTGTAAGGTGTTGAAAAGTGCAAGGTGTTGATACTAAATACTTTCATTCAAGGTAAACTGAGTAAACTTGCACAAAAGGATTTTGATCAGAGAAAAGCGTTCATTTTGTGGTGTTAGCCTCAAAATATGTTCAAATTTCAGTATCAACATTTTTTGCAATTCAAAGTGACCCTTTTTTGGGGGGAGTTGGATTTTCTCCACATTAAAAACCGACCTTGTGTCTAAATTTACCCTCATAGGGAGACAAGTAAATAGGAACATAAAATTTTGTGTCATTTTACTATGATTTAAACCAAATTAAAATCAAGGGTTAACAAATTTCACGGGTGAGCTCCTTTAGAGCACCTAATTGTGCAGTTATTAAAAATGAAAATATATCTAGAAAAAAAGAAATAACAAAAAATTGCATAATAATGGAATATGTATAAATTTATGTATATTTTGGAGTAAACTGAAACTAACAGAACATTTTGAATTTTGGAACACACTTGCTGATCAAATGAGCTATATTTAGTTAAGTTTTATACAAAGACCTTAATGAAAATTCAGATAAACCATATTTTGATGAAATTATGACATCAACTAATATTCTCAAAGATTCAATTTCTTTGGATTTTATTAAGGATTTTAGAAGAGAGGCGTAATGTGAGCTTATTATCCGATTTGAGCATTCAAATATTTCCGATTTGCAGTAAATTTGATCCATAGTTATTAGAAAGATTTCTAACTTCGGGTTTCTTTTTAAAACCATTTAAACTTAAATTTTAATTGTTTTTTTTTTTAATCAAAATTGGAATAATGATTCTAGACTAATATATATGTAGAAACATGTTGATTTTAATATTTGTAAGGGAAAAAGTTTTCTGTTCAGTGAATTCATTTTATCACTAACTAGCAGCAAGTTCATAAATGAAAAAGATTTAGATGTTTTCGTAATCATTCTCGTTCATGTGTTTAGCAAATCAAATGTGAACGTTTAAAGAAACATTTTAAAAAAGGGTAAAAATAAAAGAATAAAAAATTATTTAAAAAAATTCTCCATTAAACTGAAAAGGTTTTTTCACATTTCAGCATCAGCTAATGGGAGGGAGGGGGGTCACGTGATTAACCGATCATTTTGAAGTAGAGTTTAGTGTCCCAGAGGATTCGCCTTTTTCAAACAATTATATGGGGGGGGGGGGTCACCAAGTAAAACATCATAGCGCGAATTGTTGAAAATAAAGATATTTAAAAATGTAATTATATTTTTTATGAAAGAATAAGAAAACAATAGGCGTAAAAAAAAAAAAAAAAAAATCAACATTAAGAGAAAAAGTTTGCAATTCATGAAATGGAACATTAATTGGGATACGGATTTAAATATATATATTTTATAAAAAGAAATAGAAATCAGATGTTCATGCGTTTATGATGCTCAAGCACCAGAGTGAAATATTAAATCTTAAAACTATTTGAAATTATCACCCTAAAATTATTTTTAATTAGTTTGTATGAAAGAAAATACATAATGCCATGAATTCTTTAACAGAACATTTTTTGCATTTGTTTATTTCAATCAAAATCCTTTTAACAAATGACATGATATGACACGCGTAAAACATAAAACGTCCAAGCAAAAGGTTTTTTTTTTGTCAAACAATTTAAGAAACAAAAAAGATTGAACAAGACGAGGACACGAAATTGCTAAGTTCTAAATAAAGATTTTGGACTTATCAATAATGAAAAACTTTTTTAATTTCTTTTTAAAAATTACATTTTTTAAATTTTTTTCCTCAAAAATGTATTTTGCTTAACTCGTTTGTTTTCACATTAAAAACAAAGTTTTGTTTGTGCGTAAAAGAAAAAAAGTTAAAACTAATATTGACATTTTTTTTAAATATTTTCTCATGAAAAAAAAGTACGATGTTTTTTTTAAACGTATTTGTTTTTATAGTTTTTCTATTTTTAATTATTAAAATCAACTTGCATTAAAATAAATTTAAAAACGTTTTTTTTTTTTTTTTAGTAAAACGTACTTTTTCAGAGCTTTTAATTAAAGCTTTTAAATAAAGTTATAGTATTTGTTAATAATAATGATAATAATAATAATTACTGGAGTTGGAAATCAGAAACATCAAAGTACATGCAAAGAAGCCTATAGTCTAAGTACACACAAACTAGAATACATGAGTTTTTTAAATGTTTTTATTGTTGACGTATACATAAAATGCTACTAATGCCACTGATAAACGATTGTTTCATATTTCACATAAAATTAACTCAGATAAATAAACTTCATTTAAACAGTTCTTTTTAATAATAATATTATCAAAGGACTACATTTTACAACTACTACCATTTCCGATATTTAATTGTATTTTTTTATATATCAAAATATTTTTACTGAAATGTAAAAAAAAAAAAAAAAAAATTTATATTTTTTATTAGTTTATTTATTTTAGAATTGAATCTATGAATGATTCATTTTTTTTATAGTAAATAGAACAAATAAACTTCAAAACTGGGTTACGAGCGTGCATTTTTTTTTTTTTTTTGCAAAGCCGACACAGTTCTCCCCCCCCCCTCCACGGTATATTTTTAACCTGATCGCTAGATTCAAAGCTTAACGAAAAACCTAAGCTACAATTTATATAAACACTAAATTTAATATTAATTTAGGTTTTATGACTGCATTAATAACATTAAAAAAAAAAAAAAAAAACTGCAAAGGAGACAATTCTTTTTTATTATTTACAAGATTCTAAACATTACTCAAACGCAATTTCAAGTTGCATTTTAAGATCGTCATGAAAATTAAATTCATAAAAAATAAGTAATTTTGGGGGTATCGAGTGTTCATTAAAATTTTATTACAAAAGAATTTAACTGACATTTAGACTAATAAAATAAATAAACGGGAAATTATTCAAATAAGAATCCCGCAAAAATTCGTATCTCAACAACAATGATTTTTTACGGCACATGACACATTTTTATTTCGTGTGCCTGCCTCAGTGCCTCACGATTTTTAAGCAATGTCGATTAATGTAAATGTTTTACATTTTAAGTTAATAATTTTGTGTTTTTGAAATTTTTTATTTTCAGCATACAAAAATAAAAAACTAGCGAAAATATAAATTGCGATGAAAGATCCAAACGTTAAAAAAATAGGCTAATTCTTATTTTTAGTCATTTGAACAAATATAAATATTTGGTTTTGAATCACATTTTAAGTTGGATAAAAACAAAATTGGATTTTACAGAAAGAATAGACATTCTGCTTTACGCGCTTTGTCAAAATATTGATTGTTTATATATACGCACAGCAAAGATGCACTATATTATACCAATCATATATATATATATATATATATATATATATATATATATATACATACACACACAAACAGATATTACATTTATGAAGGACCCCCACCCCACCCCGGAGATTCGAAGCAGTTCAACTTGTAAGTTTCAGAGTACACTATACTTAAAAAAAAAAGATTTAAACGCACTTCCATAATGATATTTAACTACTGAGGGAAGAAGAAAAAATGGGAATAACAACGGACTATCATACAGGGTTCAGCAGAGAATATTACAAAAGCAATAACCACTTTTAATCCATTAAATACTTTAAATAATAAAAAACAGATTATTAAATCTAATTTGGGTGGAAAATTCGATTTTTTCTATCCTTTACAAATCAACAGTGACGGTTGTAATCCACGCACTTTTACAAAGAGAAAGCGCACAACTCATGTCATATTGTTGGAAACTTTTCACGCGTAATATACACTGCACAACAAAAATGTAAGGCATCATTTTTTTTTTTTTTAAGATTCTACTTATTCACCATGGCAAAACATTAATACAACAGCACACACACACACACACACACATAGACAACAGTCCATATACTCAACTGTTCATGGTGATGATTAATAATAATAAAATAACAATACTAATAATAACAATTTCCCACCTCGTCATTCTCTCTATCCATGAAAAGATGACTTCTCAGACCTTGGGGGGCAGCAACAGCAGTAGATCTAATATTACTAATAATTAATAGTAGTAGTAGTAGTAGTAGTAGTAGATTTAGGGTTACACTCTAATCTAAAATTTAGTATTCTATTTACTGGTTGTAGTGAAACAGTAGCTCCAGTAAAGAAGGAGTAAAAAGTATTATTAATCATTGATTCATTAATAGTAGTAGATACAAGTATTTAATAAGAACAAGCCACGAGCTACTAATAGTTGTAATATAGTAAGTGCAGTACTATTACTAGTATCAACCACAGTAGTAGTAGTAGTAGTAGTAGTACTATTATGGTGTAGATAAATTAAGAAATAGAATAAAGATTAAGAGAATTTCAACAATTGTAAGTTGAATAAAAAAAAAACTACGTTATCGTAGGTAATAGTATTTTTTACTGCTAAAAAGTGAGAAGTGCCACAAACAGTTTGGTTTCAACAAAAAAAATATTTAAACTTAAAAAGAAAGTCTGAAGTAACCCATTAAACGAGGGGGGGGGGCTAAAAAGGGTTTTTGAAGTCTTGGAAATAATTTGTTTTGAAAACAGGACTTTTGTTTCTTTGTTATTCACTACAAAATATTAACTATCCAATAAAGAGCAAATTTTTAAAGACTAAGGAAAATCATTTGGCAATCCTAAACTGACCCTTTATGACAAACAAAGAGGAGAGGGGGGGGATCAAATAGTTTCGTTTGGTGTTCACTCATAACCACAATAAAACTTTTTAAGTCACAAAATATTGAGGTTCAATTTAGTCAATTCAAAATCGAAAGAAACTTATGACATCCATATTTAAGTCAGGGTCTCTTGTTACCCGGCCTTGAAGAGGAAAAAGACCCCAACATAAAAAGGATCAGAAATCCTTTATGTCAGCCAGTCGACATTTAGAGACGAACAACATAAAACAAGACGCCCATTTCAAAATCAGAAAAATATTATTAAATTTCAAAATCAGAAAAATTATTTCATTAATATTGATGACAGGTTTATAAACAAAGCTTTTTTTTTCCTTGATTTTAAGCCACCCAAAAAGAAAAGAAATCGAAATCAACCAATTAAAGTGCCCATATTTGTGGTTAAGTAAAAATAAATAATATATATATATATATATATATATATATATATAAAGTATTAAAAAGAAGTCACTTATTTTTTGTAAACTACTTTCTTTTGGCGATTTTTATATGTACATCTCTTTGAAGATATAGCAAAAATATTGTTCATTATTAGAACAGTGACTCCTCAATAACAGCAGTCGAGAAAGGGGGTCTTTTTAATATCGGTTTTCGATAGAGTGGCCCCATTTGTTCGAATAGAAAAAAGGTGAATTTGAACTACAACAAATAAAAGGTTGACAAAGGAACATTTCAAGAAATTCCAATGTGATATAATTAAGCTTCTTATATATAAGAAAAAAAAAAACAATTCTTTGGTTTACTTACTCTGCAAGATTAAACAAATAAAATTAAAGCCTCAGAAAATTTAAATATTCGGACAATTACAATTATTAAATTAATTCTAACTTATATTCAGTTACCATTCGAATTATAAGTAATGATAAAAAATAATGGTTTTGTTTGTTTTTTTAAAACAAAAAAACATTGACAACCAAACCTCAAAACATGTCCAATTCATTATAGAAAAGAAAAAATAAATAAATAAAAAGTTAGTTTTGTTATAATTTAATGGATATTTAAATAGAACATCCATGGAAACTTTCTGTTGTCTATTTACTTTTGAGAAGACATGGTAGGTGAACGACCTGCGGAGAGTAGCAAATGCACTTTTGTCTTTTCAAGCAAAACAGATTGCACGCTTCGCTTCGTCGCTTAATCAAATGCGTCGTTATCATCCAGGTGTTTGGACGACCAAGATGTTTGTCCCTCCTTCTCTTCGGATGATCGCTAGTTTTACAAAATATGGATCATAACAACACGTGTAGTCTGTTGTGAAAGATAAGGAGAACAAATAAAATTTAAAAAAAAAAAAAAAAAACAGCCTGGAAGAAGAGACGAAACAAGGAAGTAGAAGAAACGTATACTAAGATGTGTGTGCGTGTGTGTGTTGGGAAGTGGAGATTTCCTCTCTTGTGGGGTCGGTGTGTCGTCGTGCACTATGAAAAGTAACAATTTTGTTGCATTTTAAAAGAAAAAGATTCTTTTCACATAAAAAAATAGAGAATTATCAAATATTCGAAAACCACAATTTAAATAAATCAATCTTTGATCTTTTTCCTAAAAAGATTTTAGCGAAAACGCGTCTTTTATTTGGAGTTCATAATTTTGCATAACCTAAAGATTTTAATTTGCATCTAGTTTAGGACGAACATGGGCATGTTAAGAAAATAGTAAACAACTCGCTGACATTTTTTTTTTTTAAAGAAACGACTAGATAAAAACTGATAATACATTTTAATGGATCTCCCTTAAAAGGGAGTATTTTTTATTATTTTAATTTGAAAACGACAAAAAAATACGCATTAATATTAGATTGCGATATGAGTCATAGTAAAAACATGTTCGCTTGTTTAAAAAAAAAAAAAAAAGATAGTAGTTTTTATGAATGGATAGGAAGCCGTACGCGCGTTTTATAGTAACGAATGCAGTTCGCGGGCCGTACAAAACCGTCAACTAAAAGTGCAAGATACCCGTCGATGTAAGGTTGCGCTTTTCTCAGTAACTTTAAGCTACTACTTTCACTGTTATAGGTAATTCCCTGTACCGATTCACCTCCGTTTCGATCCTATTTCTTTTCTTTCTTTCTTGAAATAGATAACTGAATGAAATAGACGATCTAACCGAATCCCTATTTCTATTGTTTTTTCTTTGAAATTAAAGTGACACTTCGTTATTTTCGGGTGAATGAAAGGGGGATAGATGAGAAAGCAGAGTCAGTTTAGTTACAGTGCATGAACAAATAAATGGGTACAGTAGTACACAAGCAACAAAACAGGAACACTATTAAATATTTTTAATTACCATTTGAATTTTAAAAAGTACACAAATAACGCCAGAACAGCGGTATTTATTCCTTGCTGATCGATCATCGATGAACGGTGGAAAAGACGATTTTAATTTAATTTCAATTCATTTTAAGCCTAACGTATTGAATTGGGATGGATACCGTAACACAAAAAAGTGATTTGTGCATTGTCATAACGAATAAAAACAAAAGAAATATGGGCAAGAAAAAGGAGAAAAGAAAATACACTAGATTGCCAACAAGTCTAAAATAAATGTTAAGACGTTAAGTAATTAATTTATCAATCAATTTTTAAATATTTAATAAAATTTTAATAAATTGTGCTTTACTTTTAAAAATAATCTCATAAAAAAAGTCAGTGCCATTTTCAAGAAAAAAATGTTTCAATTTAATTTTTTGTGTAACTTTAAATTTCAACTTTAAATTTAAGATTATAAAAAAAATGAATAAAATTGAACAGCTAACTTATTTTTGTCAAGCATGTGTCCATTTCAAAAAGCTCGATTTTGTAAATATATATATGTATTTTTTTTTTTTATTCCAATAATAATAAAACGTAGCGTTATTTTTTTGTTGCTGGAAGTGTAGTAAAAGAAGGTTGTTATAATTCCTTTGTGAGGGAAGAGGAGTTGTTGCGGATTGAAAGGAAGAGGTGCCCGTGAAAAGTACAGTGACCAAAAAAAAAAAAAAAAAAAAAAGACGACATCCAAAGTGCGACTGGTGGCACTAACCCACTGTCCCCCATGGTCCACCCCGGCAACCCTTTCGACCGGTACCAAAAACACTCACCTTTGCTGTCATAGCTTGATGGGACCCAGAAAAAGCTGCGCATTCACGCCGTTCCAATTTTACTACCTCTCCACGTTAGCACTCCGCCATGTTGGTTTAATAATAATGTTAAGAGTGACCCACATAATAAATCAGCTTCGGTTAATGATAGGTTAAAACTAAAGACTGCAGGGGAAAAAATCTGGGTCTTGCCGAGGATAGGGGGGACCCCTTCTTACGGCCAGTTTTACACCACACCTACAACACTTATATCAGTATCAGAGGTTTAGATCAATAGCAGAGACTCCCAACGATCTTCCATAACTTTATTTTTCTCGTACAACGCTTGGGACTATCGAAAAAACGAAAATAAGAGAACTTGGTTTAGCGGCAAAGCGTTCACAGACGGCCATTTTACTGTTGCAGGGGGAGGCATTTGGAAAAGCGAGGTCAGATCTGTTCGAGGTCTGACTTATTCATGGCGAAGATCACTATTTTTTCGGTTCCAAAAGTTACCAAGTTTTTATATATTATTTGAAAAATATCTTCATAAGGTTTCTAGTGTGAAAATGTAAAAGAGATCCTTGAAAACAGTCACCCGGTTTATCTTAACTTGTCCGAGGGAGTTGATATAACAGCCATGATTAACCAATCGGGGCCCAAGTTCTCACACGCATTCAATGTTTTAGTAACTAAATAAGATCAAGTTTTTTTTCCCCTCTTCTCTCTCTCTCTTTTTTTTTTTTTTTCTTTTTTTTTTTTTTCTTTTTTTTTTTTTTTTTCTTGTCCAACGAAAGTATATTTGTACTTTTAAGGGGGACTTCTCTCCTAAATGTCCGTGCACTTTTAGCTAGTGTTTCTTCCTGGTATTGAGTTCCGACACTTTTTTCCAGTTCTAAAAAGCACAGATTTTTTTCCGCGCAACTGCCCCGATGCGTGTTGCGTACAAGTTAGTAGTATAAGCAGTCCTCTTATGCCAATTTCATCCTTTCTTTTCTTTTTTTTTTTTGTCTTTTTTATATTAAAGTACTTAGTTAAAATACACTTCACTTCAAAAATGTATGTCACCTTCTTTTTGTTTTTATAAAAGAAGACAAATACGTTTTGCAAACAGAACGATGTACAAAAACTAAATTTCCATCTCAACAAAACAAAGTAAACATTTATTCGCGTAAAACAAAAAAAAAATAACAAATTGGTGGCGTAGCAGTAAATACTGGTGTTGTTACACACACACCTACATGCCCCCCCCTCTCTCTCTCTCTCTCTCTCTCTCTCTCTCTCTCTCTCGTTAATGAACAGTTTTTTGTTATATTCGTCCTAGGTTAGTTGCTTCTTTAAATTCTTTAAATGTCCTTTTTATTAATAAAACGCCAATAAACTAAAACAAAAGCAACCATAAATTAACATATCAAAATTTAAATCAGTATGGATACAGTTTATAAAAATGCTGATGATGCATATATTTTCCATATTAATTTTGTCGTTTTTATATGTAAATATTAATGGCAGTACATTATTAATAATACTCCCTCCCCCCCTCTCTCTCTCTCTCTCTCTCTCTCTCTCTCTCTCTCTCTCTCTCTCTCTCTGATACTAAAAATGCTTAACTATGATGTTGTATTAAGCTCACAATTCTAAAATGAAAAAGATTAAATAATTTTTGCAGGCGAGGAAAATATTAATTTTACATTCTGCATATATTTTAATGAAAAATTTATTAAATATAAATAAATATTAATTTAGAATCTTGAGAATTGTTTTAGATTTGTTTTGCTTTGATGTCAAGTTTAATGAATTTATATTAATAATTATTAGTCATCCTATTAGTTCTGTCCAGATTTTAATATTCTTAAATTGAATAAGTGAGAATGTCTAATGAAACTATATAATATGTATATATCATATTTGCATCCGGACCATTTTACTTGATTAACTTTTTATTTTATAAAAAATAATTAAAATTTCACTGTTAAAACAATGGATACATTATGAATTGTCAAAGTTGATATTTTATGCTGACAGGTTAAGGCTACAAGTTTGACAGCTTGTCTGACTGCTGTTTCTGACTGATAGCACAGGTACCCTAACTCTTGTTGGTGTATCTTATGGCTTCGGTTTTTATAAGAGGCAAAGGGGTAGGAAAGGATGCCATAGAGGTCACAACCAAGAATACATGAAATGAACAACGTTGGATTCTGACTCCATATAATTAAAGACAGACAAATATTGAAGGTTGAGAAGCTATTTTACTTACTACTAACAGTTTGTATTAGAAGAGGCAAAGTGTTCGTAGGATGGAATGTGATTTAACGAAGAATGGATTGTCCGATGGAGATATCTGACAGTTTGTATTACGGTGAAATGTTCGTAGAATGTTTGGAGGTATGTACGATTTAACAAGGAATGAATGTTCGTAAAATGTTTGTAGGTATGTATGAATTGACAAGGAATGAAGGTTCGTAAAATGTTTGACAAGGAATGAATGTTCGTAAACGTAACTTATCTTTTGGACGATGGATGTGGTAGGGGTAGGCCGGTCATCCTGCTGTCGGTGATGCATGTCCTGGCTTGTAACTGGAAAGTGGATGACTTCTTTCGTCAGCAGCTAGCAGCGCGGCGTCTTCGTCTTCTTTTTCCTCCTCTCTCTTCTGGTTCCCTAAAATACCTCGTGGCAAACCGGCTCCCAGTGACTGTGATATTTGAGGTGTTTATTTTAGGCGCGAAGCTCTGCCATTGGTCGATAACTATTTTGTGGTTATCTTATTTTTTCTTCCCAAGCGGAAGCAAAGCGTGGAGCCATGTGCAAAAGACGATTTTTCATTTTGTCTCTCATGGTGGATACGTTAACATCCGGTTCGCTGCCAATTCTCATCATGTTCCCATACACATCGCCACCCGAAATAGCAGAGCTATTCCGAGAGTGTCCGTGAGGATTTTGTGTGGATAGTAGTAGTCTATGCTTTTGAGTGTGGGGTGGGGGAGGAACGAACATTTTGGAAAAGGATGAGTTTTTGTTCCTACCTCCTTTATATATAGTAGACGTGGTCCTTGTGTTTCGCAAAGCGAACACGTCTACCTGAGCGTGTTACAGTAGGTTCATTTGGTGAGTCTTCTATGTCCTGTGTTGGAGCGGACATGTCTCCTGGTATACTGTCATCTGTTGTCATCAGTTCGATGTCTTCATTGTTAGTGTTGCTGTTATTATTGGCATTACTGAACTTGACTGGTTTTAGTCTTTCTACTGAGACTGTTTGTATATCTCCCAATGGTAGTTCGATTTGAAAGTGCTTGTTTTGCCTTTGGATGACCCTATGTGGTCCAGAGTATGGAGCTTCCAGTGGTTTTCGAATCCTATCCCTTCGAAGCCACACATGGGTCGCTGATTTTAGCTCTTCCGGTATGAATGCTTTTTGTGTTGTATGTAGCTGTCCTTCTGAGAGGAGAGCCATATCCAACTTTTGCATCTCTTTGGCCATTTTTCTTATGTCTTCTCCATGTAGATCTGGATTTTCTTGATTCATTATTAGTTTTGGCAGTAGTAGTTGGGTCCCTGTAACTGCGGGAGCTGGGGAAAATCCTTGGTCGTTAGGCATGTTTCTAATGCCAAGCAGTACGATGGGTAGTGCATCAAGCCAGGGGGAAGATTTGAGAGGACATGATAGAATCTTGTGGTCTCGTTGGATATGTTCCTCAGTTTGAATTGAGCCTCGCATATGGCGAACCATCCGTCCACAGCAGCATGCATAAATCCCGGTGTCTTTACAGAGATCGCTGACACAGTATCCTCCATTGCGAAATTTGTGGGTTACGCGTTCAGTGGTTGACAAAAATGTTTAATATCTTAGCAGATTGCCGTTCATCCTGTTAATGTAATTAAACGTCTTTTTTCTTTTTTTTTTCTGTTTTTTTTTTTTTTGAAGGTTGGTGTTTGTATAATTGTTCATGATAAATGTCTTATTTTAGTCACGTAAATTATTTTGTGCAAAAAAAAAAATGGGTTCTCGTAACTTCAGCAATAATATGTCTGTCCTTTTATTATTATTATTATTTATTTATTTTTCGAATGTGCGATTCCATCGTGGTCGGCGGGTTCACCATTTTGTAGCAGTCTAGGGTATAGAAGGAAATGCGTGTTCCTCTCGCGTTCGGGTGTCACCATTCATGGCCTGGGTTTTTATAAAAGTATTGGGGGTAGCAAAGGATGCCATAGAGGTCACAACAAAGAATACATGAAATGAATAACGTTGGAAGTCTGTAGATTCTGACTCCATATAATTAAAGACAGATGAATATTGAAGGTTGAGAACCGATTTTATTTACTACCAACAATTTGTATTAGGAGAGGCAAAGTGTTCGTAGGATGGAATGTGATTTAACAAAGGAGATGAATGTTCGTAAAATGTTTGTAGGTATGTATGAATTGACAAGGAATGAAGGTTCGTAAAATGTTTGTAGGTATGTATGAATTGACAAGGAATGGGGGTTCGTAAAATGTTTGTAGGTATGTATGAATTGAAAAGGAATGGAGGTTCGTAAAATGTTTGTAGGTATGTATGAATTGACAAGGAAGGGAGGTTCGTAAAATGTTTGTAGGTATGTATGAATTGACAAGGAATCAAGGTTCGTAAAATGTTTGTAGGTATGTACGAATTGACAAGGAAGGGAGGTTCGTAAAATGTTTGTAGGTATATATGAATTGACAGTAATTGAGTAAACGTAATTTATCTTTTGGACGATGGATGTGGTAGCGGTAGGCCGGTCATCCTGCTGTCGGTGATGCATGTCCTGGCTTGTAACTGGAAAGTGGGTGACTTCTTTCGTCAGCAACTAGCAGCCCGGCGTCTTCGTCTTCTTTTTCCTCCTCTCTCTTCTGGTTCCCTAAAATACCTCGTTTTATAGTGGCAAATCGGCTCCCAGTGACTGTGATATTTGAGGTGTTTATTTTAGGCGCGGAGCTCTGCCATTGGTCGATAACTATTTTGTGGTTGTCTTATTTTTTCTTCCCAAGCGGAAGCGATGCGTGGAGCCATGTGCAAAAGACGATTTTTCATTTTGTCTCTCATGGTGGATACGTTAACATCCGGTTCGCTGCCAATTCTCATCATGTTCCCACAAGCTAATAGCGGCTGCTCTATCAACAATTATATGATATCAAGATGACTGTAGTGTTATATCATCCATGAAAAGTGGCCCTGCACTTATTTAATTTTAATTACTTCTTAACTTGATTTGCTAACCAAGTTCCCAAATGGCAACATTCATTTAGATTCTCTTTACATTGTCAGACGCATGTCGTCTGTCCTTACTCCTGATTGACTAGAAACCCTATTCTGTCCCCCGAACACATGACATCATCTGTATGTCATATCAACCCCTGCATTTCTAGCACATTTTTTCTAGGAAACTAATCCTTGACCCCTGCTTCAATCATACCAGATGCAGCTGGGTATATTTCCATTTGTCGCCAGGTTATCTTGACATATAATATGTAAACCTTACCGAAATTCACACTAGTTAACATAATCTCTACTTACTGGTGTAGGGTTCCAATATTCAAAAAGGGCCAATAAAAGTGTTGCCCTAAAGAAAACAACAATACAGTTTTATTTTAAAACATTTATTGAAAAAATCAATTCAGGTAACTTAATTATGTAGTAGAGCTGATATCTATTCAATGCAACCACCTTCAGCCTCAATCACCGCATTGATATGGGTCTGGAATTGGGAGCATGTCTTTCCCACAAACTTCGATTACTCGGCAGATGGCGGTGATCAGGCTGGCTTTGGTGTTGTGGGAGATCCAGTGGGTTCAGGTCGGGGGAGGAGAGAGGCCAGTGAGAGAAGGGTACAAAGTCATAGCAGTTCTTCTGAAGCGAAGCTAGGGACTCTTTGGACTTGTGGGCCACCACCAAGTCCTGCTGATACACCCAGGGTCTGCTAGCAACCACCTGATTGCACGAGGGGATCACCTCACTCTTCAGCACATCCAGGTACACTTTGGTGTTGACTTTCAAGCCGACTTTGAAGATGTGAGCTGGCATGATGTGACCCTCACTTGAAACCACACCAAAGACCATAACCATGACCGGAAATTTAGTTTTCATCACCCTGGGCATGTCCCTGTTATTCGTGGCAATCCAGCAATGCATTTGAGAATGCTGGCAATGGTCCTGTTGTCATAACTTGGATCAGTAGAGAGCATGATTTGTACAGTGGCGCATCTCCGATCTCGCTTGTTGAACATTGTGTCACTTTCAGACATGATTGAAGGCTCCTATCACTCTTGGAATTTGTACACAACTGGCCAACTAGTAGATGGCTTACAACAACAAAAAAAAACAGTTTTCATCAAATAGAAATGGAATCATGTCATCTTTTCTAGGGCTACATCTTGTATAACACTTAGAACTAAGCCCTAATCGACGACATCTTCAATACTATTGGTACAAAACTCTCCTCATATGTGAGCGCCCAAATTTCTTGTGGTGAAGGAAAAAAAAAAGAAATTTTAAAAAAATATATAAGACACAGCTGTTCCTTCCAAAAGGTTGAGCTCTTCAACGTCCAAAAATAATTCACCGTCACAAAAAGAATTCACCGTCACTTCTTCCAACCATCGTTTCACTCTCTGCGCTCTTCGCTCTGGCTTAAAAAAAAGTACCGTTTATATGTTGTCCATTTCTCCACTTATGCAAATTGACTATCAACCAGAGCCATCTAGTTTTCCATTTTTCCAAACAGCAAATTTGCAAAGGGGGACAACTCAAATCACACGCCCCCTTGATCTACACGATCATCACATGTCAACCCATCGCGTAGTCGCTCGACCAACATGGCAGTCGTCTCTCTCGCTGCGATCTCCGCGGAGCCTCTTTGTGAATGTTGCTACTTGGCTCGACGTCGCTATCTTCCTCTGATGACACCACTACCGGCCGCACATCAAGGATGTGTCGAGGGATGCCGTCGATAGATACATTGTTCGGGGACTGGACACTTGTCACAATGTCCCTCCCCCAGTGTATGGTACAGCGAGCATCAGGTGGTTTGATCCACACTTCCTCTCCCACTCGCACAGTCGCTTGCTTCTTGCCTTCCTCCGTGGATACCTGTGCAGTTCGGAGATGCCGCCACTCGTACTTGAAGACTGTCCTCTGCGGCACTGACTCCACTTTTTGCCCTGACTTTGGAGCCATATTATACCAGAAGACAGCTTCTGGCGGCAAAATTTGGCCCCTTTCAGCTATAGCCTTAATGGTCCTGTGATGCCGCTCCACAATTCCATTTCCGCCTGGTCTATATGCAGCCCTGAAATAGCGCCGCACTCCCCACTTATCCAACACATTCTCCATGGCAGCTGAGCGAAAGGCAGTTCCATTGTCCATTAGCACTTCCGTCACTGGACCCCTCTCCAAAAACACCTCTTCCAAGACCTTTGCAATTTCACCTGCATTTTCCGCCTTGATCTCCCTCCAAATGGCTACTCTTCCTGGTCCACAGTCGACCATTGACAGATACGGCCTCTGTCGATAGTGCGTTACGTCTATCGCCAACCTGCTCCAGTTCTCTGCCACCTGAACCTCACCAGCTTCGTGTCTACTCGGCGCAGGGTCGATTGATTGACACCGGCTGCATCTCTCAACCACTGTCCTAACGGCCTCCTTTGTGATTCTGGGGTCCACCTTCCTGGCTAAGAACAAGGTTCTATCCACTCCAAAATGGGGCATGTCATGCAAATCCTTCAGAGTGTCTTCATTCAAACAACATATTGCAACAGCCGCCTCATTCGGCGCCTTTAGCCAGGTCTTCCGCACCCTCGTCATCACATCTGCTCTGGTCTTCACTGAAGGAACGATAGTGACCCTAAGTTGAAGATCAAATTCCCTAATCAGCTCCCTTAACATCATCAATCGACGCTTTACTAACATCTCGGCAGCGCCTTTTGTCTTCACCCTCCTTTCTCCTGTAGTTTCGGACTGGATCCAAGAGAACACAGTGGCTGAGTCGGTCCTCACCTCAACATTCTGTAGCCCCCATTTCAAGGCTAAGTTGATGCCCTTCATAACCGCATCCAGTTCCGCCACATTTATGTGAGCCACGTCGTCCTTCTTCCGCAACCAAGCAGCATCTTCTGCAGTAACACCACCTATCTCCAAGGTGACCCCCACTGCTATACAGCTTGCATCACACGACACAACACCTTCTGCACTGTTGGGTACATGCCAAACACCTCTCACTGGATCCTCCCTCTTCACCTCTTCAATAATCTCTCTCATAATGTCCACAGTCTCTTTATCAACTCCATCCTCCCACTTCGCTCCACTAGCTAGCCTTTTGATATAACTACATGCAGTCCGTAGCCATCCTGCAATAGGGTAATGGCCCACCAGTCTTCCGCATATTGAGAAGAGTTTCCGACACCTCCGGGATCTCATTTCCCCTCTGGAACACTAACCGTCCTATCTGGTCCTTTCTTAGTTGGAGCCCTAACACAGCTCCTCCCTCCAACGATTCCGGGCGTTTTGCAATTAGCCCAAAGCTGTTGAGGTGTTTTACTACGTCCTCCGCAGTTGTTACCGTCTCATCCACCAAAATATCATCAATGTAGGAGCTGGTGGCTCTTCTGACTTTGTCCTCTTTGCTTAGCACCGTTTTGAGGATCGCTGCCATGATTTTTGGTGCAGAATTCAGGCCAAAACCCAACCTAGTCAGGCAGTACGTTCGGCCCTTGTATCTGACCAGCTGGTATTTCCAGAATTCCTGTGAAATGTGGATCTGTAGGTATGCAGATTTTAAATCCACAATCGTCGCAGCCTTCTGAATCTGCCTCCACTCTCGCATGGTCTCTCCGCACACGTCCATCACATCGCCTCCCGTGTGACACGCAACGTGTACATTCAGCTCCCTGAAGTCTAGTACTGGCCAAACTTTTTGTTTTGTGGGCTGAACAACCGCCATTAACAGCAGCACACCTTCCACCTTCTCCGTCCATGGTCTTAAAATCCTTTCTGAGATCCATCGGTCCACCTCCTTCTCAAATTCAACTCTTGTGCCTCCTCACAATGTATGCTCGTAGCATTCCACTCTGTTGTTCAGTATGGGAAGTTCTCCCTTCCATGCCCACTTGACTGTCCATTTCTCACCATCAAAGTGTGCAGAGAAATCTTGGTCCTCTATCGTGCAACTTTTGTCTGACCCAGCCATTCCTGTGACACCTTTTTCGAATTGCACACCTGCAGCCCCTTGATGTCCTCCAAATCTCACGGAGTTCCTATATACCGTAACACCCCCTAGTCGAGCAATTGCGTCCATCCCTAGCACCACATCGACACCCGTGACAATTTTGTTAATAACAATCGCCTGGATTGTTCGTGACATCCCACGTACCATCAACCGAACGATACTTGTGCCATTGCACTTCACCTCTCTGCCGTCAACTGCCATAATGCTGCTGGTTCCATTGCATGTGTCAACCATGTCTTTGGTGACAATTGTTGAAGTGCAGCCCGTGTCGACAAGGGCTTTTGCACTTCGTCTATTTAGGGTCACCTCTACTTGTGGTGACATACCCTAGCCTGTGTAATCAACTCCGCCACCTCCATAGTATTTACACCGGGCAGTTGCTGCAGAGCTATAGAAATATGGTCCGGAAAGCCATTGATAAAGACCATCTTAACCATCTGTCAACGGCCTCCTCCATTGAATCCTGCTAGTCCCATCAACCTCCTGATATTGTTGGCGTAAACATCGACAGGCTCTCCGGTCCACACCATACGACTTAGTTTGCCATATGCCACAAACGGTCCTTCGGTAAATGCTTCCTTCAACTTTTCCTCAATGGCGTCAACACAGTCGATCCTCCTCCTGCATCTCCAGATATAGGGCCAGAGCATCACCATCAAGATACAGCAGTATCAAACTGGCTACATCCACGATGTTCCGCAACTTAGCGACAAGTTTAACCTTGGTCAGCCAGGTTATAACATCTCCCTCTCCAGAGAACGTCTTAAGCATTTCACTGCTGATCCTCTTTGCTTCCATAGTTCCCGCCGAAATAGCTTGTGGTGAAGTAGAAAAAAAAGAAATTAAAAAAAAATATATAAGACACAGCTGTTCCTTTCAAAAGGTTGAGCTCTTCAACGTCCAAAAATAATTCACCGTCACAAAAAGAATTCACCATCACTTCTTCTAACCGTCGTTTCACTCTCTGCACTCTTCGCTCCTGCTTAAAAAAAAGTACCGTTTATATGCTGCCCATTTCTCCACTTATGCAAATTGACTATCAACCAGAGCCATCTCTCCAAACAGCCAATTTGCAAAGGGGGACAACTCAAACCACATTTATGTATTTGATTACTTTACTTTCCATGACAATGATTGACACATCGCTTCTCTATTACCAATTCCCTAATACTGTCACCTTCCTGTGCCACCTTTTAGATCATCAGAAATAACAAACGTTACTTCTCAACCTATTCCCAAGGCTCGTGTGACAGATGCCTATAACTCACTTGGGAATGCTGATGATCTGTTAATTATGATTGACCCCTAAACAGAAGCATTGTTATTCTAAACAACAAGATATTATAAATATGCTGATTGGGAATCCATTAAAGATATTATCAGAGATGCATCTTGGAGCAAAACTTTTTCTCTCCCTGCTGGAGAGTGTGCAGAAGAGGTAATGGGTCAGGACAGATATAAAAGCATTTGTTTCCAAGTGGAAATTCCACAGCAAGCCTCAATCTACCCAATGGTTCATTTCAACCTGTGCAACTATATTCTACCATTTCACTGACCATAAGTCATCTAAAAATAGGCAAAAATTGTGACATCATAAAATCACTGTAAGAGTGTAATAGTCACAACTAAGAATAAGTAGACTGATATTACTAGAAATTACATTGCATCACAGAAATTAGGAAGTCGCAATTTCTGGAAAATCTATAATAGTGTGGTGAATATTTAGTAATGAACAGTTCCCCCACTAACCACCACGAGATCGTTTTCACAGCACACAAGGCTGAATTGCTTGCCCACAAGTTTGTCAAAAGCTCCATTTTGAACTCTGCAAATCACTCCTCCCCCAATTTTCAACTACAGAAGAAAACCGCATTAAATGATTTAATCCTTTCAATGTCCTGGATATCATAAAAAGCCTTGATACTTTCCAAAGTATGCATAGAAGATCCTTTCCCTGCTGTAGTAGTGCTGATCAGATTCTTGTTCTCTCCAAACTCTGTAAGTAATCCCTTGCATAATCCTGTTTCACTGATGCCAAGAAAATGTCCAGAGTACAAGGACTCTGGTGAAAGGAATTTATTGCCCCATAAGCTTCCTTCTACTCTTTGCTTTATGTTTGAATCATTAATCAATTAATTGAGTGCCTTGAAAAGCTAAGATGATAACATGAGATATCTCCAAGGCCTTCGACAAGGTATCACATGAAGGCCTGGAAAATCAACTTGTATGATATTACTGGATGAATATTTTCACATAATCACATCCTTCTTAGCTAAAATAAAGATTGAAGTTGTTCTTGATGGCCGTACATCCAAAAAACATCACATAAATACCAGTGTGCTCCAGGGATCGCTATTTCAACATAAGTTGAAATAACAATCTGATTTCATAAACGACTCGGTAATTCAATTGTATCTGAGATGAGTGTATTTGCAGATGAAAAAAAGGAAAATCGAATGCCCACATATGCAGGGCAACTGCTGAATCATTAAAAAAATAATCTCCAATCTAGTAGAATTGGACCAAAAATGAATGTTCACATTTGATGTTATTAAGATAAAACTCCTTTACCAACTATAAGAAACCTTTTGTCATGGTCGATAGCATCCCACCTGAGAGTCTCACATTGAAACTTCTTATACTAATATTCTTGGATAACATGAATTTGAATAAGTACATAGAAGATGCTACCAAGCTTGCTGCAAAGAAAGTAAACTTCCTCTACTGAGCTAGAAAACCTTACACCTGCCAGTATCGCTATGAAGCCACCATTTGTCTGTGTATGGAGAATTGTTGCTACATTTAGGCGAGTGCATTAACCACCAGCCTCTCCCTCCTCCTCAAGAAGTGGCAGCTAATAGGTCATGCACTATCTGCCAAGCTCCAACTGCAGTCATATCATTGCAATGTTCTATCTCTATGCTTGTTTTACAAGTACTTCCATGGAATGTGCTCCAATAAATTGATTACACATATACTCCCAAATACAAATAAATACCTCCCTCCAACTTATTTAACTATCAACAAAATCCCATCTGTCACTGTAGAGGTTCCTAGATGCTGAAACATTTTCTACTGTAATAGCTTCTTTCTTCAAAGCACTTGTTTTTTTTAATTACCCCCTTGCTCTTTGTTTCCCTGACCATACTAAATGCAGAAATTTAAATGTAGCATGAACAAATATATTGCTGCCCAATTCTCCACCCAAATTGCCCCCTTATGAATCTGAATCCTATCACAGTAGCTCCTTACACTTCAGTGGCAATATGTTTTGCTTGGGGTAAACAAAAGTTTTGAAAAATAATCTGCAGACAAATAGGTTTGACATGTCTTCCAGTATCATTTATTTATTGCCTAATTGCACGAATGAAAACATAAAAACTCAAAAAACAAATTCTAAAGAAGCAATCACGTTTTTTTGTGCAAAAACTGGCTCCAGATTAAAAAGAAATTGTAAAAATGGCAGTCACATGATGTGTTTACAAATACGTCCACATGCCAAAATTATTCTTTGCACTCTTAATCAAAATTTACTCCTAGATCTGTTGACAAACAGAATAAGCAAGAGAAAATGACAAACATTGGAGAGAGGGCTACATTTCTGCCTCCCGGCTTTACAATTACAATGACCCTAATAACAGACTCTTCTTGCACCACACACACATCATACACACTAACAATACACACTAACAAATGGTAGTATATATGCACATAACCTATTGAAGTCATTCACATGTAACTGCATGCACATTCTATCCCACTGTCTACGGTGCTTACTGAACTTACACATACTGTCACATGTATTTTCACACTCACAGAACACAAACTTAAATATATATACACACTTCTTAAACTAATTCAGTCTCCTCACTTTAAGCATTCTACAAACGAGTTTATTTATCTTTTCAAACACAAAATATCTTTAAAACATCTGTAAATAAATATGTTTTGTTCTTTAATGGTGTGTTTACCCACTTCATTCAAAACATCTTATTTTATCTATTTCTCCACTTTTTATAGTTATCACAACAAAAAACAACAAACATATATAAGGTGGAACAATAGAAGTGTTGCCCTAAAGAAAACAACACCACAGCTTTATTTTAAAACTTTTATTGAAGAAATTAATTCAGGTAACTCGATTATGTAGTAGAGCTTACATGTATTCAATATAGCCGCCTTCAGTCTCAATTACAGCATTAATATGAGTCTGGCACTGGGAGCATGCCTTTTCCATAAACACTGACGAGAGTTCAGCGAATACTCGGCGATCAGGCTGGCTTTGATGTTGTGGGAGGACATATGACCAAATGAAGTAATCCAGCAGATTCAGGTCGAGGGAGGAGGAGGAGGAGGAGGAGGGAGCCAGTAAGAGAAGGGTGCAAAGTCATAGCATTTCTTCTGAAGACTGGGTCTTTTTGGACTTGTTTAGTCCTGCTTCCACACCCAGGGTCTGATAACAGTCACCTGCTTGCACCAAGAGATCACCACACTCTTCAGCACATCTGCAGTCATATCAAGCCGACTTTGAAGATGTAGCCTTCACTTGAAACGACACCAAAGACCACAACTATGGCTGGAAACTTTGTTTTCATCACCCTGGGCCGTCCCTGTTATTTGTGGCAATCCAGCAATGAATTTTTAGGGTGCTGGCAATGGTCATGCTGTAATTACTTGGATCGGTAGAGAGCATGAGTTGTACAGCAGGGTATCTCCAATTTCTCTTGTTGAACATTGTGTCACTTTCAGACATAATTGAAGGCTCCTATCGCTCTTGAGATTTGTACACAACTGGCCAACTAGTAGATGGCCTGCAACAAAAAAAGGAAACCAGTTTTTATCGAACAGTAATGGAATCATGTCCTCTTTTCTAGGGTGAGAATTTCATCGTTCCACTCTCATTCAAGCCAAGATTTACGCAAGAAGGCTCTCTATTTTTTAAGATTAAGAACCTTTACAAGTTGTTGAAAATGATGCTGCATGTTATGTGGAAAGCTCCTTCCACTGATGTCACTTTCATGCTATTTTCATGAAACACAACTGGACGTCCTAATCGGTTTTCATCTTCAAGGGTGAAATTTCAATTTCCAAATTTTTAAAACCATACTCTATAGCTTTATTTATTCAGGCATTCTTCTCCATAAATTGAGTGAATATTTGGAGTCGCTTGAACTTCAGAGTTCCATTTTGTAAACTTATAAACCAACTTGAGTATTGTCATTTCCTCCTTCACAGATATCAACTCCTTTTTAATAACAAAATCTATGTTGTTGGAATGACGATTGGCCCACTCTGGTTAATTGACTTGTGACTTGTACTTTTATTTCTAGTTGATTCCTAATTTCTGATTAATATGTCATTTCAACATTAAATAAACATTGAAAAAGAAATATATAACCCATATTAAATATGCCAGTTTATTTTATCATGGGGTAAAGATTTATTGCTACACTATTTTATCCTCAGCTAACTCATCTTCATTGGTCTGTTTGATTTCAGATATCAAATAATCAGATAATAATATGGAAGAACAAAGAAAAATCAGCTACCTAACAACTGCTGTACTCAGTGAAGATTCATTCTTCGCTTTAAATCTTATATCCCATGAGTTGCATAACCATTCCAAACCTTTTCTGTAGGAGTGAGATATCATCTAACTCAGTCCTAAGAGGAACACTCTCTCAGACATTATTTCCTCTCTTTGTGGAGGGTTTCGTTTATTACTGATCTCTACTGGGAAATGTTAGTGGTCTGTTCATGACCATTTATTTTTTAGAGCTTTTTAATATCTTCATGCTACTACCATGAAGACAAGAGGTTCTGTCAATTTCAATGGATCACTTTCGGAATCTTTCCCCATCATCAGTGAAACAGAGCTGTGTTCTTGCCTGGAATCTTTTGGTATATTTTTCTCACTTCTACTACTATACACTTTTAATGAACCTGAAATTGGCCTCTATATTCACACAAGAGGAGATAGGAGATTTTTCAACCTGGCCCGTCTACATGCCAAAACTAAAATCTGCATGGCCCTTATCAGAGAAATGCTGCTCACAGATGATACAGCTGTCCATTCTGAGGAAGCCCTCCAATAACTCATTGACCACCTTGCCCATGCTTGCAACAAGTTTGGTCTGACAATAAACCTCAAGAAAGCAAATGTCATGGCCCAAGATGTCAGCAACATCCCCTGCATATCCATTGGTGATCACACACCGGAGATGGTGAACGACTTCACCAATCTAGACTCCTTCATTTCCAACAACCTCTCATTGAACGTTGTGTTTAACACCCACATAAGGAAAGCAACAACAGCCATGGTCTGCCTGACCAAGAGAGTGTGGAATAACCACATGCTGACCATGAACACCAAGACAAGGGTGTATCAAGCCTGTGTCCTCAGCGTCTTACTCTACTGCAGTGAGGCTTAGATCCTCTACATGTGTCAAGAGTGCAGATTAAACGCCTTGCACCTGTGCTATCTCAGAAAGATCTTAGGCATTACATGGCAGGACTACATTCCAAACAAAGACATTCTTGCCAAAGCAAATCTGCTAAGTTTACCCTCCTCTCCCAGAGATGTCTGAATTGACTGGGGCATGTCGTTTGCATGCAGGATGGCCGAATCCCCAAAGACATCCTGTATAGCAAGTTCTCAGCCGGCAGAAGAACAACTCAGATTTAAGGATGTGTGCAAAAGAGACTTAAAATCCAGCAACGTCAACCCTGCTGACCTCGACAATGAATCCTGGAGGATCAAAATCAAGAAGTGTATCCGGCTAAGCGAGGAGAAATGAACAGTGAGAGGAGAGGAGAGATAGGCACAAGAGGGCAACATCAACATCAGCATCAGCAGCATCAGCAGAGCCTGACAGAGGATACCGCGAGAAGTGCAGTAGAATCTACTGCTCATGCATTGGTTTGCTCAGTAACCACAACAGCTGCTCCCACTCAACATGACAACCTTCAGGTGCAATTCTCCATCATTTATCGAGACAGAAGGACACCCTACATTGTTGTTTAAAATTCAGTTTGCAACTTTACATCATATTCTAGTATTCATTGTTTTTTACATACACTGTTCTTTTTCACCTACAGATTGAATGTGTAGTCGATATGGAGAATACAATTGCCTTTATTAGACTTCTATTTAGTTACGGTTCAGCAAACAACAGAATGCTATATCTTGGTCTGTGACACTAGTGACACTAGTAACATTAGTGACAGTGCCCTTTTGTGAAATGCTTTGTTACATGTGATACCACTACTGCATTAAGTAGCGACCACATGCTCGTTTTCATTTCTGATTTCTGATTATTTTGTTTTGATTATTTTGATAATTATTGAATAGTGAGTCTTATCTAAAATGGAATGTGCTCACGAATTCCTCTTTGTGTATACTACTAGATTGCACACCTGATATCAGTCACACAGAACAATTATGCATTATTCTTCGGAAAGTTGAATTTACAGAAGAATGTGAAGCAGGAAATTTTAACACTTCATTGAATTTCTTGATGTATGTGATACAACCGAAAAATGCCTTTTTGACAGCATGATCAACTTCCTGTCCAAGTATGGCATTGCCATAGAAGTTGAAGTTAAAGCAAGAGAATTGATGAGCTTGAAGTGACTCATGCCTATCTTTAAGAAAGAAGAAGAAAGAAAACATGTCTCTTCAGATACGAATCGGCAGATGAGTCAAATCATCAGAATGGTGGAAGCATTTCGCTGAGGACTTTTCTATCCACTCATGGATGTAATTTCAAAAAGTTTTCAGGAACGATTTGAAAACATGAATGATTCAAATCAAAATACGAGTTTTTGTGTCGTGCAAGTAACATGAAAGCTGCACTAACCTCGGACATGTTGCTCTCATGCTACGCTGCTTTGGCAAAAGATGTTTGAAAGAGCGATATTAAGAGAGATCATCAATTTCGTGAAACTCATGGACAGTAAAAAGAATATTACATTCCCCACTATTGAATGTGTAAATTATATAAAGAAACACACACTTGTTACTTTATATCCACTGTTGCACTCAGAATTGTAACCATATTTCCAATTACAGTGGCATCTTGTGTGCACTTTCTTTAAATTGAAACTAATTAAAACTTTCTTTGGAACTCCATGTCTCAGGAAAGACTGGTTGGCTTATCTGTTATAAGCATCAAAAGTGAGAAATTAACATGGAGAATTGAATACAGCAGCTTGCCACAGAAAAAGCCAGAAAAGTGAAATTTTAATGATAAGGTTGGCAGGGGCACAAATTTTCTTCATTGTAATTTTTAGTAAAATCTTTTTATTTTTTTGATTGACTAAAGTTTTCTTTCAATTGTATTTGTTGCTTCAGCATGCACAAACTTTTTGTGTGATTTAAAACCTGTTTTGATATCATTTTTAAGGAGTTTTCATCGAAAGGATGCTTTTATAAATATGCATATTCTTGTAAATATTTTCACAGACTTTAAAAATATTTCATGAACCATTAATTTAAGTACTCACATGCATTTCAGTACACAACACACATACAAATTAACATGTAGTATATAATAAAAATATTTTTATCTGCTTTTTTATTTATCATCCAAGAGAATACAAATAATGATGCACCTAAAAAGACCTGTTTGCCTTTTCATTATTTACCATCCAAGTGACTTCCATGTTTAACATAAATAAAGGACAAAGTTATCTTTATTTGAACCGAGAAACATTTTTTTAGTTGCTTCCATGTCTGTTTTTGTCTGTTTCTGCTTTCCAGTCGCTGATATATTAGATTGTGACATTTGTTTTTATTTTTTATTGTTAACGGATTTATGAAATTGTTGTAGTTTTCCAACTAATAGCAACGACCGTTTTCAAACAACAAAGAGAAAACACAAAAACTTCATCTTTCACAAATTAAACAAAAACAAAAGACTATTATTTCGAACCAAGATTAAAATAAATGCAGTTAATAAACACCATAACTGTGGGTAATATGGTGTGAAATTGATTATAGTCATTTATTATTTAGTAGCCCCATCACTGGCCGTGGAGACTATAGTACAAACAATTCTCGATAAAGCTAGCAGCTTTCACAGCAAATCTTGAGTTTAGTTCAGAAGTTAGGAGCACTTCTAACCTGACTTGACTCTTGGTCTTGCTGCCTGCTTCCTGGAACTCCCTCCTTCACAGCCTGACACTCCAGTTCATGCAGTTTCCAGCAACTCCAGCTTACTCCTGCAGCCCCCCTCCAGCTCACTCCTGCAGATTCAAGCGACTCTAATTTACTCCTGCAGCTTCCAGCAACTCCAGTTCACTCCTGTGGCTATCCAGCTTACTCCTGCAGCCCCCCCCCAGTTCACTCCTGCAGATTCAAGCGACTCTAATTTACTCCTGCAGCTTCCAGCAACTCCAGTTCACTCCTGTGGCTATCCAGCTTACTCCTGCAGCCCCCCCCCCCCCCAGTTCACTCCTGCAGATTCAAGCGACTCTAATTTACTCCTGCAGCTTCCAGCAACTCCAGTTCACTCCTGTGGCTATCCAGCTTACTCTTGCCGCTTCCAGTTCACCCCTACAGCTTCCAGTGACTCCAGCTTACTCATGCAGCGACCAGCACTTCCATCTCACTCCAACGGCTCCCCAGCTTCTGCAGCCTCCAGCTCATTCCTCACCAGCTACCATGTTCTAGTGCCCACTAACGTCCAGCTACTTGATCCGTCCAGCTACCTGTTCCAGTGCCAACTGACATCTAGCTACCAGTTCTAGCATCAGATCCCATCTATATGATTCAGACACACCAGAGGTACATCATTCTACCCCAGGGACGCAGTAATTTTAACACCGTGAGACGCCCGTTCTCATTCTGATTGGTCCTGAATCCATTGCTGTATATTTTACCCTTTTCTTAGCAAACAATAAAACACGATATCCGATCGTTTGTGTCATCTTTCTTTGCTATTGCTGTCACATTCCTTGTCTTGTGTCTACTTTATTAGTTGTATGTTCGATTAGAACCTTTACACCTCTCACCCCTCGGCAACAACATAACCGCATCATTCAATGAACCTGTGACAGAAGGTCGCAGTGCATAAATTATCTTTGAAGTAAAATATTGTCTAATCAGATAATCGGGAAATGAAAAATAACATTTTATAATGTTATAAAAGTATAGGATATTTGTTTGTTTTGTTTAAGGTTCAAACTAGCACCAACAATTGCATGAATCGAAAAAAAAAACAAAAAAAAAACAAACTTGTATTATAAGTGATAAAGTTTGTGTTTATCGAATCTTAGTGGGTGTGTAGGGGTCTTTTAGCACTTCATGACTTTCTCCTACATTGTAACATTTTAAAATGACTTGGTTACTTTTAGCAACATTCAGATACTACTAATATTGTTTTGAATTAAATTGTTTTTTTTCTTTCCTCCTCGATAGCAACACTTTCTGACACTATCTTTTCATTTTTCAAATAAACTCCAGAAGTCTAATTTTTGACAGTATTTCAAATTTTCTGTAGCAAAATACTTTTGTGTTTTTTTTTTAATTCATTTAAAAAACTTGCAGAAAATTGAGAGTTGATATGCACTGAAATTGCTATAAAAATAGCTAATGAATACTGAAAGTAGTTAAAAGTTGTGAAAACGTTTTGTCTTTAAGACACCAACTTTGTGATTTCTTCCTTTTTGTCATTGACACAAAATAGTGTGTTGGGGCCGCAAAACGCATTCTGCAGGTGGGGGGGGGGGCTAAGCACGGCACTGGGACTAACTAAGGAAAGAAACAAGCAAAATTTTATATAGATGTCACTTTATAATTTGTAGTTTCGTAATGCCTTTAAGAATGATAGTCATCATAGGAATTTCATTCTGCATAAATGTCTATTTTACCCGAGTAATGACCTACTTTTTTTTTCTTTCATTATGCTGTAAATAATCATAAAAATATATTAGTTTGGTGACACCATTATTATAAAACCACATTTCTCTCCTTGTATTGCCTTTCCTTTCTATTTTCTTTCTTTTTTTTTCTACATTATTTAGGGTTCCCTCTAACCACACCCACACACATACATTCACATATGCATACAACCATAAAATAAAAAAAGCAGAGTGACACACATCAAAGCATGAGAATAAAGAGAGTATTAAATGGAAAAGCAATTCAATGGTGAAAGCAAATAAATCTAGATATTTTAATCAGTAAATGAGAATGAAAAAGTATCCAAACATGAGAATAAGATTTATTAAATCATGTGAATAAGGAGTATCGTATCCAAACATGTTAATAAGGAGTATCAGAACATGAGAATGGGAATTATCAAAACGTATGAATAAGGAGTATTAATACAAGTTAATAAGAAGTATCAAGACATTAGAATGATAATTATCAAAACGTATGAATAAGGAGTATTAATACAAGTTAATAAGAAGTATCAAGACATTAGAATGATAATTATCAAAACGTATGAATAAGGAGTATTAATACAAGTTAATAAGAAGTATCAAGACATTAGAATGATAATTATCAAAACGTGTGACCAGGGAGTATCAAAAAAGGAATACCAGGAATGAGATCAGAGAGTATCTAGAGATGAAAATGGGGAGTAATGTAATAATGATATAATAATAAAGCGTCTTTGTAGTCGATATGAATGATACAATTGTCTTAAGTAGACTTCTATTTAGTTACGTTAACAGAAGAACAACAGCATGCTATCCTGTCGGGTTCTGTTCAAAATTTCATGTTTGGTAGAAAGATTCTTGAGTTTGACAAAATACATCTGAAGAAGATCAGAAACGTTGTGTGAATAACACTCTAGATGAGAACAGTAGTTCGAATAATCCCAATAATTCAAATTATCAATCCTCATCTCAAAAATTCAGAAACATAAATAATGAATAATTTGAAAATATAAAAATATACAAATTTTCGTGGGAATACTCTTTTGCCAAACTTCCTAAAAATGAGGATAAGAAATCCAAAAGTTAAAGTAAAAGAAACTAAAAATAAAAACAGGAAAAACTGCCAAGGAATAAACGGTACTTTATATGATTACAAAAAAGAGTGCCATCTTGTAATCTCCAGTCGTGTATCTACACAACTGGAGATTACCAGGAATGCTTGTTTGATTCATTGAGTCAGCTAATATTAATTTAATATCTGTTCCTTCTTTGAAAAAATCATTCATTTTAGAAAATTTTATAATAAGCATAAAATAATCAAAAAACAAATTAGGCACGAGGCCATTCAAAATTGGGGGAGATGAGTGTCTGTGGTCATCCTTGTCACTCTACTTAAGGACTGTTCGTGTTTTCCTAGCTAGGATCCAGTCACCATAATACTACATTCACTCCAGGGATCGTCCTTCTTAAAAATTGTCAAATCGATTTTTTTTTCATTATTATTAATATATACATAAATAAAAAGTTGTTAATATACAATAATTTCATTACATATGGTGGGTGGAAAAAAAGCAATAGGTGACAAACAGGTGTTAGTAAGACCCTCCCTACACTTTCTGACTGGTAGACCGTCCACTGTTTTCCAGCATGTTTGGAACTGAAAACAAGCAAGCCAATCTCTGAGTGGGGTTGAAATCTAAATAGGAATAGAAAAAATAGAGTGGAGGAGTTAGAGAGTATGTGATGCCCTTCTAAGATGGGTGCAATTTGGAGGAGGTCAGAAGTGAAAAGGAAAAATTGGGGGTGGGCATCTTGGAGGTTTCCAATTAGGAGGGGGCCATTCACTCGACTAGCTAAGAAACTAAAAGGCTTATTTCAGGGGATGGGGCCTGACAGGACTAGGAATCATGTGTGCCATGCTCAAGCAAAGAACACATACTCAAACTTAACTCTTCTCGCTACTTTTATCCATTTTCTTTCAAAGACCACAGAATGTAATCTTTTCCTATCACATTTGATCTTGACCTTCAATTGGTGCTTGAAGAATGCGATCAGTAAAAGATTCAACTCTTCAGTTCTCATTCAGATGTGATGTCCACACCACCATCCATGTTACGGCTGGGACCACAAGAAATACCATCCATTTTTCCAGGTCCCATGGTGGCCTGACAATCTGGATAATGTTCAGTGGGTAAGGATGCTCAAAATCGATACAAGACATCACTTGTTGACATACCCCCAGTACCATTGGAGTTCGCTGCATTCAAAAAAAACATGTCCCAGCATATCTTCTGCCAAAGTTCAGCAACAGGGACACTCGAGTGAATCCACTAATCTGAAACTATGTTGTATGGCATTGAGAGGTAATGCATTTCAGGTCAATCGTGAGGTCAAAGAAAACTCAGAGTTGTTGAGATGACTCCTAACTTCACTGGGGCTTGTAATGATATCGCTGCTCTTTCATTTTATATAGACTCTTTTGTCCCAGTTTCTTGATCTAACTTTTGTATGCACTCACACATGCGCATAGCAATCTATTAATAAAGCGGGACGCCATTATACAGTTCGTTTCTTACCAATCAAACACGTGTTCCAAGTCTCATTACAGCATGACAGGAGTGGATCTCCTTTTCCGACAGCCCTAACTGCTTGACAAGTGGGTCATTGGTGGCTCCCCTTACTAATAGACTAGAGGCAAAATCTGAAAAGGCGCATAGAAATCACTTTAGGAAGTACAGAATGTTAGGAGCTGGCATTCATTTCAGACTGTTAAAGTGATCCATACAGAAGATTCTTCAGATGGAGGCTTTTAATAAATTTTTAGAGCAAAAACAAAATGAGTGCCATGATCGAAAATACAGAATTATAATAACATGACACAGCTTCGTATGTACTTAAGATAATGCTATGAAATTTGCCGTAGTTGAAGATATCATCATGTGTGATGCATGGTGAACTTAGTTCAGATAGATTCTCATATTTTTATACATTTATTATGATTTTATTATTTTGTAGCCAAATTAAAGATGAACACCATTGTGAAAACGCTTGATTATAACAAAATCACTGATCTTTTTATTTATGATGATATCATAAAATTTTGAAGATGCTTTCATGCTACAATAACGAAAAAAGCTTGAAAATATTATCTAGCATGAGTCATCATGGGCACAGTTCAAAGGATTTCGACGAGTTCCCTTAGAACAAGCACAATTGGTGGTGTATCTTAATTCCTTCAGATGACAACTGCATCTTTGAGATTCACAGTTCTTGTACTGGAATTGTGTGAGCTTGAGGTAAACCTCTGGCAATGGTTCATCGCTCATCAGATGGGAAAGTATATTTCCAGTTGTGCCGTCCTGGTTCCATCCATTTCCAACCAGGGGAAATATGTCTGGTCATGCGATTAGTAAAGAGAGCCAAATTGTACACTGATGATGTGCTCACTGAATGTGCACCTTCAAGGAAGACAGAGTTGGTAGTAACCTCTCTGGATCTTTGGAACTCTTGAGGAACATTTTAAAATGCACATCATTGGTGTTTGTGTCATTTTCATTGTTGGAATACAGCCTGCAGATAAAGTTTTCCTCATCAGTCAGAGTTTGTTCCATGAGTGTGCCACGCTCAAGCCCGTCCAGTAAGGGATAATTACTGGTGAATGTTTTCCAAGCTGTTGTTTTGCGAATGCCACAAAATTGGCTGACGGTGTTACAACCTGATATGGTGTGGAATCTGGGAAGGTCGTGGTGGAGAACTGGATCAAGATCTACATTTTGTGCAGCAACAAAGCTCAATTGCTTTGCTGTTCTTGTCTGGAACTAGGTATCTCTAGTTAGATCACTGGCAAAGTAAACAAGGAGAACAAGAACGTCTGTGTCTCTGAAACTAATGACCAGCCGCTCAAATCCAAGATCTGTCACACATTTACAATGTAACAGCATTCTGGTATCAGCTTTGTCGTGGTTACACTTTAGGGAATTGATGTCTGTTCCATGGGATGATTCTGCAGCCATCCTGTCACAGAATCCTCCAGAAGTCAGAACTTCGTGATGTTCTTCTGTTGACTTTCCTTAACGGATCAGCTCCATACTCAAGAAGTGTTTCAAATCGTGTTTGTTCTCTTGGAAGTCCCTGTTATCCACTTTGTGACATATTGGCCAGCTTTTTCCTGTCTGTGAAATCCGAGCGGTATCCTTGATGGTATATGCTTCATACCGATCAAATACGACATCGACTCTAGAGCACAATTGGTTGAAGTGACTGAAGACTGAGGCGACAAAATGGTCTGCGAGTTGTTCAAAATTGTGGGTATTTGTAGGCTTGCTAATTACTTAGACAAATACCTGACCATCGATGATCACACAAATTTTCAGGTTTGTTATTGGCAGTTGTTTCTCTACAGTTGTGCTTTTCTAGAGAATGTTGGCCAAAGTTGCTTTGTTTGTGAATCTTATTACTCTGGAAGTGTCTGCAAGTAAAAGTGGAACTAGCTAAAGTTCATAGGATTTCTTTCAGGTCAACCTCACATCCAGCTTCCTTGGATACGAGCAAGCATTGGAAGAGATTTCAGTCTGCTTTGATCGTTTTTTGCTTGAAAGCCAGATTTTTGCTCTGGACTTCATAATATTTTTCAGGGTTGGGCTTTTCGACTGTTGGAACTTTTCATGAAGTCTAACACCCTTCCTGATGAGACATAAAGCCTCAAATTTCCACAATTTCTCTTGTCCTTGTGTGTGTGTGTTCTGTTAGAAGAGATTTTGTAATTTGAGGAGAAACTACATCTCGAGTGGCGAAACTAACAACACTTGGAGTTTGTTGTTGAATAATGCCATATCTTTTCAATTGATCAACAATTTTCTGAACATCATGTTTGTTCCATTTTATTCTTAAGGGTCCACTTCCTTAGTCTTCATCTTCATCTGTGCCCACTTCCTTAGTCTTCATCTGTGCATGTTCAACATTTGTCTCATTGATGATACTGCTCCACTCAGTGGATGTGAGACACCATTAATCTCATGCTCCTTCTGATCTTGTTACTCTCGCCAGGCCATCGTCAACTTTTTGCTGATTTTGTTGACGTGCTCCAAGGCTTGATCTGCAGACAGCTGATTGTCATCTTGACTACAAAGTTTCCATTCATGAACTCTTGCTGGACATCAGAATGGCTTGTTTTTAGAATCATGCAATCAGCAAGTTACACTGCTCTCCAGCAGATGTAATTGACATGGTCATATTAAACAAACTGTAGGGAAACGTGCGACTTACCTAACTAGCACGTGTGCATAATTCAACGGGTCGGTCATGGAATGAAATGAATGAAGAAGAAAGAAACAAAAATGGCTACCTTATCTCTTTATATGCCTGCAATGTGACCACCCGATATGCAAATGAGATGCTCCTGGTTGGAGATAAAAGAGGGTTGATTTTTTAGAGGGACGTTCATTTTGAAGTTGGATTTCAAAGAAATAAGTTGAATTAGCCGAAGTTCATTTGGAGTTGAGAGAAGGTGCGTTACGTATACATAAGTTTGGAAGTTGGAAGTTGGAACAACAGTGTCAACCTTACCCAGGAAATTATTGGTGTGACGGGCGGAAGAAATAACACTCAAGTTATTGAATTATACAAACTAAGGTAACATTTTAGCAAAGGACGTTTCTGGTTCTCTCTGCATGCAGGAACTGCAGTAAGATGGAAATCATCTTGATGTACATCACCCAAAATCTGGAAGTTGGTGGTTGTGTCTCTTGAAAATCCTCCAACAATTTGATGATTCTGGACTGGAGAAGTGCATCCTCCAATATTTTGACGTTGTTGCTGATCACATCTCATGGGCTTTTCTTCTAACAGAAGAGGTACGGGGTCAAATCAGTATTTGTATCAGAAGACCTCTAAGAGCTTTGTTGCAGCTCAGCACATATTGTCGGAGAAAAAAGAACAATTAAAAATTGTGCAAATTAGCACATTACCCTACCCTAAAGAGCATTAGATTAACTAATCCGATGTATTCATGCTGCTTGTAGTGTCTGGCGTGGTATTCCTACGTTTGACAAGATATTTCTCAGACATTTTATTTATTTACTATCTATTTGATATGACATTCATCACATAAATAAATTTATGATGCATAGATTAAGTGAATAAAATAAAAGATTTTAACAAAATTTGTTTTTGTTTTTTGATGCAAACAATAAATAATGCCTTAATTAATGGGCATCCACCTGAAATATGTTTAGTAGCAGCCATGGTAACCATGGTAACCATCACACATGGATGCCTACACCTAACATTCTGTACGATGAATTTTCAAAATTTTGCCTCCAGTCTATAATCTCCTCTGGAGTTCTTTCTTAGAAATTAGAGAAAGGTTGCTGGACATTGGAAGTTTCTTGAGCATGGCTTGGCACTCTCTGGGGAACTGAGCGTCACCCTTTGGCCTACAAGGACCCAGGACCAATTGATCGAGGATGAGGTTGGGGTTCCATGCAGATTCCTCCATTAATGTTTAACTCAGGGAAGCCAGCCTCTCATCATCTCAATGACATGCCAAGTTGGGTATTCCGAAGCCTCCCTCACACAGAAATTAAACACAGACGTTTCTGCAAATCCAATGCCACTTCCTGTCCCAAAAAAGCAAGAATAGGAGGTGCTGGAGAGCCTTTAGGTATTTCGCAGATAGAGGAAGTACAATCGGTCGGTACAGTATGAAAGGAAATACATAAGTGGTGTATGTTTCTGCTCTACTATGGCCCTCTGTAATAATAATATTAAGAAAGCCTAGGAACTAAATTAATGTAACCTGGCATCATTGAATTTGATCTATTGAAACTGATCATGTGTCCCAAGAAAGAACCGGAAGTATATAACGTCTAATAATGGAATTGAAAGGAGATAGATAACTATTTTAAAGATGCCGTGTTGTTGCATAGTACTGAATTGCTGAGGAAATTACAAGAATGGTCCAAAGGTTACTGTATTTTCATTTCCAAAAGACAAGGAATTATTTTACATTTGTACTAAGTGAATATAGCAATGTAAGATTGTTTTAAAGCTTAATTATTATTAAAATTTGCAATTTCATAATGATATTTATAAAAAAAACAATCATCGTATATATCAATTATTTATAAAATAAATCGTTAAATGAGTTTTTATTATTATTATTTTTTTTAATTGTATGTTTGTTATTGTGTAAAATTTCTTTTTAAATATGAAGACAGTTAAAAAAAATGTTTTTTTTAAATTTTAACTTTACACTCTCTGATGAACTGCATGTCAGCCCACGGCCTACGACAAACCTTGACCAAGTATAGAGGATGAGATCAGGAAAGGCATTATCGACTTCAGCGTTCCACACCGACTTTTCTGTCAAGGTTTGACTCAAGAAAACCAGCCTCTTGGCATCTCGATGACACCTCAAGTCTCAAGCCCCCCTCACATAGATTTTGAACACAGACCTGTCTGTTAACCCAATGCCTCCCTTTGTCCCAAAGAAGCGAAGACAGGAGAGCCTAGAGGGTTTTTATTTGATTTGCAAACAGAGAAAGTATGGCCAGTCAGTAGAGTATGAGAAGAAATGGCGCATGCCTCCACTCTACCCTTTAAGGAAAGTTCCCTTCAAACCCACCAGTTAATCGCACCCTCGACCTTTGACCATACTTCTGACCAATTCTTTTCGAGCTGGAGACCCAGTTTGAATCACATGCTGAGGATCTGGACCAGATCATACATTTAGCTGAAGGGAGACAGAAGGATAGTCATGCCTCTCCAAGCCCCCAACCACAGACCGACCAACTTGCTGCGGTTGATTTTGGCTCCTATGATCTTTTTCTACTGCATGAGCACCTCTGTCACTGTCTGAATATCTTGGAAGCATGACACAAAGATAGTGATGTCAGTGGTGAAACCCTGGCAAAGTGATCTCACGCAGGATCGAACTTACCTCTCCACATCTTAGCTTGCGAAGTAGCAACTCCAATGCAAGGACGTAAAGCAGTGGACAACCCTGACACACCGACTGGGAGATGGCGAAATATTTTGAGCCTTTTCTGTTGATTTGCCATTGGCGCACAGTACAGTATGGAGATCTATTTGCAGAAGTCCGTTTTAAAGCTGGCTGTCTCTAATTCATTTGTTGGCATATGTAGGAGAGAACCCAGGACCCACAAATTGCTAAAAATACATGATGTGATGTTTTGGCAGTATAGAGAAAATGGAGTACCAGACATTAGCAAAAAGAAATTTAAAATATATTAGGTTGAGAAGAAAGTTCTTACGGAATTTTTAATTTTGATTTCAAATAATGTTTTCATTATAATAACTTTAATTATATTATATAAAGAGCGTTTTCATCTAATCGTTTAAATTTACAATCGTTTTAAAACAATTATCTTCTTGTCAAAATGTTGAATATAAGATGGAAAAAAAAGCAACTTTGCACGTTTCGTATTTCAGTTCAAGCTAGGTTAAAAAGCTGCTTAAACAGTTCGCGATATTAACAAAGCGTTTGGCCCAGGAACCACTACTGAACGCACAGCACAATGGTGGTTTAAGAAATTTTCTGGCAGTGATGAGAGTCTTGAAGATGATGAGCGGAGTGGTCAGATATCGGATGTTGATAACAATCAATTAAGATCCTTAGTCGAAGCCAATCTATGCACAACTGTTTAAGAACTTGCTTCTGAATTAGACGTAACGTATACAACGATTTCCACCCACTTGAGAGAGATTAGAAAGACAAAAATAAACGCAAGAACTTTCTTGTCAACCTAATCGTTTTTATATCAGTTTTTATCTCAGATCATCTCATAAGTTCTGTTCGGAAATCAATTCTATGAAAGTTAATAGTAAGTTTGGAAGTCTAATAGACTTAAATAATATTGATCTATCATATATATGTATTTGAACACATTTGACTTTAGAAGATTTTATTTTACAGGAAAAATCAATTAAAATTTCACTGCTGAAAGCTCTTAAACATTTTAGTGTTGCAGGAGTCATTGATGATGATCAATCTTATGATGACACACGACAAATTTGGCAATGGCAAAGAAAGACAAAAAACATGGTAGTTTAATTTGTAGATAACAAACAGACTTATATATTGAGTACTAGAGTGAGTACTAGAGATGATTATCAAGAACTCTAAAATAAGAACAAATACGAGAAGAAATATCCAGACAAATTTTGCTTCAAAATTATATGGGGATAAAAATAATTTTTAATATTTTTAAATTCTTAAAAATTATGTTTGTCTGATTTGTAAATCATTGACTGAGTTCGTCCAATGTTTTAATGAACAATTATCAATTAACGAGTTAAAATCTA
>NC_136515.1:35186895-35211895 GCF_053919585.1 Euprymna scolopes
CTTAGGACTGACTTTCATTCTAGATATAAAATAGAAGGTATATACCATCTATTGCTAAAGTCGCTGGAAAAATGATTGAATCATTCTACTACCTCAGAAAGGTACCTAACTCCTGATCCAATATTCCATATAGATTAGAGTTAGACACATTTTAAAATGGACACTATTGCCACATTTGCAGAGGCTCCATTCAGGGCATTTTTCTGGTCTTAACAAGGTACAAAATAAACTTTAAAATGCAATGAGAGATGATCGTTGCTAGTCTCTCTCTACTCTATCATTATTTCTATGGAAAATGCTCGACTTAGCTCCAATCTGGTTCCTTTTGTAAATCGATTTTTACCACAACTGAAAAAAATGTTTCTTGGTACTTGGGCAGAATTTAGATGAAACATAACTAACTGGCTGCTCGGCTTTGCTGGAAACATGATGTCAACCGCCGACTTTCACCGAGTGTTGCCACTTATTAAGGAAAATACTGAGGAAAATATTTGAATATACTAAAATCACGAGAAAAAAAAATTAAATATAACAAAAATAAAAAATCTATCGTTACAATTTTTGTTTTATTCTTGCAACAAAATTTTTTAAGTGAAAAAAAATAAAACAAGTTGTATTTCTTGATTCAGCCCTTTTTTTTGGTCAAACAAAACTGAATAAAATTAATGAGATAATCAATTTTGGGGGGTTTTCATATTTTTTTTAACAAAATATCTACCCTGCATTCTCTCATTAGATTCTTCTGATTTACTATTACGTAAGCCCAGAGGTAGATACATTTTAGCACTGTCGAGATTTTCAGTTTGGCATGCTGGAAAAACTTGCCAGTCCTTGTCAGCATCCATTGCCGGCATTTTGTCCTAGACACATACATCTTTAATGGATCATCTCCTCTCTTGCCACAAGACATACAATTTTTCTTTGCGGCGATTAATCATTTTATTTGCCAATATAAAACGACGACTTCTGGCATCTGTTGATCCAAAGTGGAGATATTCATCTTGTATAAAGTTGTTAGGAACGGTCGTTTGAGGGTGTGTTGTTGCCTTAATTTATTTATATTTTTTCTTCCAATATTTTCCCCAAAGATCGTCTGCTTCTTTGCCGTGTATTAATTGGCTGATCAGCATCTTATGTCTAAGTCAGCAGTATTTTTGCTTGAACTGAGTTATTGGAAATTGTCTGTTTCTTTGTGGCCATGTCACTAATAAGGGTGCTGGGAGTAAAGGTTTTATCTGGGCTGATGTTATCCGCCTGACATCCAAGGACCCGATCTTTGGATTAACACTAAGAAGGCTGTCATATCAGCAGATGCAAAGTACGGTAGCTTCTGGTGAGGTTTCTCGATGCCATATTAGTGGGTAATTGTTATGGCCTTACCTTATCATGTGCAAGAAAAAGAAAATATTTTTTCATTTATTTTTCGCTCTTACTTTCCCTCTCTGCTCTGCTCCAACCAAGTCTGTCAACTTGTTCCACAAATCCCAAAACTCCATCATGAAAAAAAAAACATGATTAAACCCAAAATTCCAACTTTCAATGTAGACCCCCATTACCATGTCTCTTTCTCCAACATCAGGGGTCTACATTCCAACCTTCCAGAGGTTGAAACCCAATTACAGGAGACTAAACCAGACCTATTATTCTTAAATGAAACTGGCATTGAACCGACTATTTCCCTAAATGAGTAATTAAAGGATACTCTAACTTAGCATGCAAATCCAACCCCCAAGATCGACGTGCGCATGAAATATGTGCCTACATTAAAATGGCTTTCTATGTGGTAGAGACATCTCCAGAGAAGACCCTAAATTACCCCATATGTGCTTCTGGGTTGCACTTGCTCACACCCCTGCGTTTATATTTACCCTCTATCACCCCACAACAGTGGAGTCACTATCCTTAAGAGAATATCTGAGAAAATGGACCACATCCTGTCTGCTCATCCTTCAGCTAACATTCACACTTGTGGAGACTTCAATGTTCACAATGTGGATTGGTTGACCCACTAAAACAAGACAGATGATGAGGGAAGGTTCTGTCACAATTTCTCCATCGCTTATGACCCAACTCAGATTGTTCATGAACTCACCCATGTGCCCAACACCGATGGTCAGTATGCAAGTCTCCTAGACCCTTTTCTCATAACTTGCCCTAAGCTATATTCATCTTCTGTTCTGTCTTCACTGGGACCTTTTGACCATTCGGTTGTATCAGTTAAGATAAAAACAAAATATAATAAGTCCTCAGCCATACCTCTCCATCATATAGTATATCGATACTCTATGGCTTACTGGGATAGCTTCAATACATTTATATCAGATCTATCTGTACATTCCATGTTTAAAAAGAATGTGTCCTCTATAGTATCAGACCTGATGGAATGGTTAATTGCAAGTATAGACCATTTCATACACTTCAAAAAATTCCAGCAAAAACCTAACAACCAACCATGGTTCTTTCCAGAATATGCTGTCGCCATTGCACACAGAAATCACTTTTCCATTGCTTCCAACGTGATAGTAAAGCCGCAGTAATCACTGTAAAAGAGTAATAAAGAATGTGAGAGGGTTGTATTCTCAGTCTGTTGAGTCTAAAGTAGCTGAGCAGGGGCTTTCTTCCCATCAGTTTTGGCAAATAGCAAACAGGGTCCTGAACGGAAGCATATGCTCTATCCCAACTATCATCAATGGACCTGAATAATCTTGTCAGCATCAGACAAAGCTAAACTCTTTGCCAAGAACTTTGCAGTTAATTCTCCACTATGCGACCAAGGCTGTCAGAAAACACTCTATGCAACATACAAATATCTGTGCGTGATGTTGCTAAACTAATAAAAACCCTTGATTTCAGTAAAACAAATGACCCTGGCGGCATTCTAATTATAGTGCTGAAAAAAACTTAAACTAGAACTAGCTCCCATAGCATTGTCTTAAAAAAAATTGCTTCCCAACACTCTGGAAAACCTCATCAGTATCCCCTGTATTTAAGAATTCGGGTGATAGGTCATCTTCCTCTGAGTATAGACCAATAAATCTCCTGTGTGTCATGAGTAAGTTGTTGAAATCTGTGTTAAATAGAGAAGTAGTCAACCACCTCAGCAAAAATAACTTCTGCAGTGACATGCAATATGGTTTTCGTTCTGCTAGATCTCCAGCAGACGTGTTAAAGGTTATATCTCACATGATTAGCGAATCTCTCAATGGAGGCTTCTTTTCTAGGGCAATTGCTTGACATATTAAAGGCCTTTGATAGGGTATCGCATAAAGGTCTACTTCAAGATTACTCTGCTTTAACAAACGTTAAAATTCTTTCTGACATGTTTAATTTTTAAATTGTTAGTGCTTCCCATCTTTCATGATTTGATCATGATGCAATAAAATTCAAAAGCAAAAAAAAGAAGCGGTTTCTGGTGATTCACAAATGTTTTTACTTTTTTTCACTTGAATTCAATAAAAATTACGATCAATCATCTTCATCATCATATTCAATTTAGGTGTTGGCATGTGTTGTACTGTTTTTAGAAATTAACGTCCAAACTATTAATATCATTGGCCAAGTCCTTATTTCTCCCTTTTTTTCTCAAATTCATCCTTATCACTTATATTTTCCTTGATCTTCTATAACCCAACAACTCTCATTTATTTTTCAACATAGACATGCCATCAAAGTGTTCTTCTCCTGCACACGTCTATATTGTCCAGATTTTATCAAATCCGCATTACACATCCATCGTATCATTCTGATATCATTTCTCTCCATGTCCTCAACCCTCATTACCAGGTTTCATTATCACACATAATCACACTATATACACATGTTTGATAGAATATGGTAACGCTCTGCTGGTTAATAATGTCAGAAATTCCCTGAACTTCATGCATTTTTAACTCTTGCAATCATACAAGCATCTGGTCTCAAAACTTTTGAACAACCTCAATATTTCGCCATCCAAATTCACTTACTCCACATCTAAGTTCTCATCCATCTCCATTTTCTTATACTTTTTGTGTTCCCAATGCTTACAAATACCAAAACCAAAATCAATTGACTTTCACCCGATTCCCTTCACACAAACTGAGCAGGGGAACTTTCTTAATTGTGGAGACTTTCCAACACTACAACCACTTTGGTCTTAATTACATTCATTCTCAGATCTTTGCTTTCCATAACACTTTTTTGAAACCTTTAACTCAACACATCATTCACAAATGTGAAAATATGTATACATGCAGTTTTCCCGTTTATTATTCTTGTGTTTCCAAAATATGTGATATTCTGCTACCAGAATGCATGATTAATGAAATTGGGGTCTTTCAAGTAAGATACTCAGATTTTGCAAAACCCAAAACCTTCGATAAACCTGGCTATGGTAATTATAGCACCACCAAATATTTAGTTCAGTGCATCGTTCAAATGTACTATTACAAAATATAGAAATGGTTCAATTCAGAACATGTTAATCACTTTGTTATGGAATAACATTTGATTTTGACCTCTTTTGAATTGAGTTCAATTATTCAAAGTTTATTTGTGTTTGTGTTAGTGCCAAACATCCTTATTAATTAATTTTTTTTTAATGAATAACATTTGACCTTTTCCAAAATGAAAGTGTTGTTAAAAACAGCTAAACCAATAAAAGCCATATCGAAATTGCATTCTCAGTAATTGAGTGGAAAGCGCACAATGAGAAAATTTAAACAAATAATTAAATTATAATTATTGACATTACTTCATTTGGTTCTTTCTATTTTTATCGATGACACATGTAAATACACGATGAATATAAATTCAAAATATTATATATATATATATATATATATATATATATATATATATATATATATATACATATATATATATATATATATATATTATGTTAGTGCAAAAATAATGTCGTTTTTTTTTTTTAATTCAACTTCAAAAGATAATAACTCCTTTCATAATAAACGTTATTAATCGAAATAAGAACCATTAGAATCGACACATTTTTGCTAACGAAAAACAAGTTTATTTACCCCAATAGCATAGAAATCCGGAGTTCTGGAAGCGACGAAATCATTGAAGGGCGATTCAGAATCATCTTGGCTTTTGAAACATTTTTCACGCAGGAAGTTGTCAAGATGCTTGAAAAAGTGATAATTGGTGAGCGAGAGGTCAATGAATATGGCGGGTGAGGCAGAGTCTCAGTACCCAATTCGTTCAGCTTTTGCAGACACAGTTGAGCAATATGCGGGCGAGTGTTGTCATGGAAGAGAATTGGTTCTTTGATAATGACCAATCTCAGGCATATGTGTTGGAGCGTCTGGTGCATTTTGTCTGACCGCAGACCATCAAACAGTCACCATAACATTTTTTTGTGCAATTTCGGCTTTGGGAAGTGTTGTGGAGCTTCTTCAGCATCCAACCACTGGCTGCAACCACCTTTATCTTCGAGGCTCTCATCACCATTGTGGAATTTCTTGAACTACTGTTGTGCCACATCATTCATATCGCAAGCTGTTTTGACAGCTTTTCGGCCTAGTTTGAACTGGAACAAGAAAATCATGTGGATTTGAATTTTGTCCAACAAAAATTTTCAAGAAATCCTTATTCCGCAGAGTTTTAAAGAATGCTATTCTCTTCAGAGGAAAGAAAGATAATAGCAAATTATTATTATAGACGAGTTAAAAATTTGCTGCTTGTGGCATTAAATGAAAGAACACTTCATGATGGTTAGTCATAAATTGCAAAATTGTAAATTTTCATTTACAATCTTCATTTTTTCTTTATATATATATATATATATATATATATATGTGTGTGTGTGTGTGTGTGTGTGTGTGTGTGTGTGTGTGTGTGTGTCCGTGTTTGAATATATGGTTAAGTGGCAGTTTTAATCATTTAGAACTGCTTTAAAGCTTCATTGCTCACTCATTTTTTTTACCAAATTTCAAACAATTATTACAACTTATAGATCATTTTCTCAGCTATATTGTGAAAAAAAAATTCTATTTTCGTTCAGTAAAACAAAAGTTATGATGAATTTTCTGGTGTTCAAAATCGTAAATAAGGAGGTGAGCGACGTTTTTTATGACTGGTTTCCATAGCAACCATGTAACTTCAGCGACTACTGTTGCTACTAATTCATTAATGAAAGCATGAAAGGGAGATAATTGGGGATTTTATTGAAAGCAGACGAGTGCCATACATTGTTATTACAAATGTGTTTTTGGGGGCAAAATATAAGACTGAAATTAAACAAAGAACAAGTGATTTCATTGGAATCTGGAAAAATCATGGATTACAATAGAAAAATGCGAGCATGAAAAGTAATATGGCTAAGCTTAAACATGGAAAAGTAAAGGACTAGTTGTCAAAACTGGAAAAGAAAAGGACAAGATATTCTAGTAACAAATATAATAAATTTATGACTTAAAATATTGCAGCATTAAGAATTTAAAAAAAATTCAGTTTATAACATTATATAATCAATTCTTAAGTCTTATAATTTCTTATTTATATAGATGATATAGATGTATATATGCATATATATGATGAGAATAATAGAAATAGTGGTACTCCTGCAGTATTTTACCCACCGATTTCACGATCTTAGCCGAGCGTTGACGAACGCTTTCGGCGTTAACGCCGACGAAAGCCGAGAATTCGGAGCTACGGTGCAAGAACGCTAAAAGTATGTGAATAGCAACAACATTACAAGGAAAAGATATTACACACACACACACAACAAAATGGATAAAATTAATACAAAAAATTTGGATAAAATAAATCACAAACACTTACCGTAAGTTTTTTTAAAGTAAAATAAATTTATTTTGTTGAATATTTTTTTTTTTTTGGTTCATTTTGTTTTCCGATAGCTTTTTTTTTGGGGGGGGGGTAAGCAACAGTAATAAACACTTCAATGTTTTTGTTTTTTTTTGTGTTTTTAACAAAACGTTATTAAACAGTAACAACAATGTTTTTTTTTGTTTGTTTTTTTTTTCAGTAATGTTTGTAGGGGGGGGGGGACAACAATTACTGTTTATCTTTAGTTCCGACTGGAAGATTTTCTACTGACTGTAGAGAGGCAAAGTAGGGAGCAAAGGGTTTTCAGAGGATGTGGAAAGAAGCTCCTTCCCAAACCGGGTAGCCTTCCGCGATTTGATTTATTATGGAGACAAAAGGGTTGTGTCCAAATTTTTGTCTCCACATAAATTCGCATAAATATGTTTCCAACAGCTCCCGGTTTTTTGTTTTTTTTATCGCTAAATTAAATAGCTGAAATGAAAGGCTGTGTATTTTTACTTTGAACAATAAAATAACTGAAATGAAACGCTATGTGTGTAATTTCAATGAAAATTATTCGTCTGCTGCGCGTTCGTTTGAAGCGCCCTGATTGGCTGATATCGTACCGCTCGCCATGTTCCGGCGTTTTCCGACGGATGTCGATCAACGCTCGGCTAAGATCGTGAAATCGGTGGGTAAAATACTGCAGGAGTACCGAAATAGTATTCCGACGAAATACAAAAGTAAAAAAGATCAAACCAAGTTATGCGTTCATCAATGTTTCCTCTTTATTTCGAGACTTTCTCTTGATGAATGAAATTCAGAAAAAAAAAAAACCTGTACAAATATTTGGAAATATGACTCTGTTCCATTTCAAAAACGGAAAAAGTCGTTAGAAATTCAAAAAAGAGAGGCATAGCATTGTGAAAGAGAGTAAGATTTTTTTTATGACATCATATAGCCGTTGATATATTTTAAAAAAATATCGACAAAAAGGTACAAAAAAAGATTTTAAATTAGACCACTTAAAGCTATGAATGAATTTGCACATGCTCAAAAGTAATAGAAATATGTCGGCAAGTAGAAATGAACATTTTGCAGTTCAAATTGCTAACATATTTCTGTACATGTTATCATTCATCCAAACTTTTACTTTTAGATTTTACTTGTTATAAACCATAGTTGATTGAGTACTTTTTCATGTTAATTTCAGTATTAAGTGACCAGTTGTTTAAGAGTGTATCGGTTAAATATTTTCACACATACATACATCTAATGTTTTATTTATATAGATGAAGAAAATTAAAAACTCAAATTATTTATGCATCTATTAGTGTTTCATCTTAATTCAACATGATTTGAAGAAATAACAAATAAGAAATGCATGTTCATATACAAAGAAGAAATGCATGTGCATATACAAATAAGAAATGTATGTTCATATACAAATAAGAAATGTATGTTCATATACAAATAAGAAATGCATGTGCATATACAAATAAGAAATGCATGTTCATATACAAATAAGAAATGCATGTTCATATACAAATAAGAAATGCATGTTCATATGCAAATAAGAAATGCATGTTCATATACAAATAAGAAATGCATGTTCATATACAAATAAGAAATGCATGTGCATATACAAATAAGAAATGTATGTTCATATACAAATAAGAAATGTATGTTCATATACAAATAAGAAATGTATGTTCATATACAAATAAGAAATGCATGTGCATATATAAATAAGAAATGTATGTTCATATACAAATAAGAAATGTATGTTCATATACAAATAAGAAATGCATGTTTATATACAAATAAGAAATGTATGTTCATATACAAATAAGAAATGTATGTTCATATACAAATAAGAAATGTATGTTCATATACAAAGAAGAAATGCATGTTCATATACAAAGAAGAAATGCATGTTCATATACAAAGAAGAAATGCATGTTCATATGCAAAGAGGAAATGCATGTTCATATGCAAAGAAGAAATGCATGTTCATATACAAATAAGAAATGCATGTTCATATCAAAAGAAGAAATGTATGTTCATATGCAAAGAAAAAATGCATGTGCACTTGCAAAGAAGAATTGCATGTTAATATACAAAGAAGAAATGCATGTTCATATACAAATAAGAAATGCATGTTCATATACAAATAAGAAATGTATGTTCATATACAAATAAGAAATGTATGTTCATATACAAAGAAGAAATGCATGTTCATATGCAAAGAAAAAATGCATGTACATATACAAAGAAGAAATGCATGTGCATATACAAAGACGATATGCATGTGCATATGCAAAGAAGAAGTACATGTTCATATGCAAAGAAGAAATGTATGTTCAAAGAAGAAATGCATGTGCACATGCAAAGAAGAGATGCATGTTCATATACAAAAAAGAAATGTATGTTCATATCCAAAGAAGAAATGCATGTTCATATGCAAAGAAGAAATGCATGTTCATATCCAAAGAAGAAATGTATGTTCATATGCAAAGAAAAAATGCATGTTCATATCAAAGAAGAAATGTATGTGCATATCCAAAGAAGAAATGCATGTTCATATGCAAAGAAAAAATGCATGTTCATATCCAAAGAAGAAATGCATGTTCATATCCAAAGAAGAAATGCATGTTCATATCCAAAGAAGAAATGCATGTTCATATACAAAGAAGAAATGCATGTGCACATGCAAAGAAGAGATGCATGTTCATATACAAAGAAGAAATGCATGTTCATATGCAAAGAAGAAATGCATGTTCATATGCAAAGAAGAAATGCATGTTCATATGCAAAGAAGAAATGCATGTTCATATCCAAAGAAGAAATGCATGTTCATATCCAAAGAAGAAATGCATGTTCATATCCAAAGAAGAAATGCATGTGCATATGAAAAGAAATAATGCATGTTCATATGCAAAGAAGAAATGCATGTTCATATCCAAAGAAGAAATGCATGTTCATATGCAAAGAAGAAATGCATGTTCATATGCAAAGAAGAAATGCATGTTCATATGCAAAGAAGAAATGCATGTTCATATCCAAAGAAGAAATGCATGTTCATATACAAAGAAGAAATGCATGTTCATATACAAAGAAGAAATGCATGTTCATATGCAAAGAAGAAATGCATGTTCATATGCAAAGAAGAAATGCATGTTCATATCCAAAGAAGAAATGCATGTGCATATGCAAAGAAGAAATGCATGTTCATATCCAAAGAAGAAATGCATGTGTATATGCAAAGAAGAAATGTATGTGCATATGCAAAGAAGAAATGCATGTTCTTATCCAAAGAAGAAAGGCATGTGCATATACAAAGAAGAAATGTATGTTCATATGAAAAGAAGAGATGCATGTGCATATCCAAAGAAGAAATGCATGTTCATATGCAAAGAAGAAATGCATGTTCATATGCAAAGAAGAAATGCATGTTCATATGCAAAGAAATGCATGTGCATATGCAAAGAAGAAATGCATGTTCATATCCAAAGAAGAAATGCATGTGCATATGCAAAGAAGAAATGCATGTTCATATACAAATAAGAAATGCATGTGCATATGCAAAGAAGAAATGCATGTGCATATGCAAAGAAGAAATGCATGTTCATATCCAAAGAAGAAATGCATGTGCATATGCAAAGAAGAAATGCATGTTCATATCCAAAGAATAAATGCATGTGCATATGCAAAGAAGAAATGCATGTTCATATCCAAAGAAGAAATGCATGTGCATATGCAAAGAAGAAATGCATGTTCATATCCAAAGAAGAAATGCATGTGCATATGCAAAGAAGAAATGCATGTGCATATGCAAAGAAGAAATGCATGTTCATATCCAAAGAAGAAATGCATGTGCATATGCAAAGAAGAAATGCATGTTCATATGCAAAGAAGAAATGCATGTGCATATGCAAAGAAGAAATGCATGTGCATATGCAAAGAAGAAATGCATGTTCATATCCAAAGAAGAAATGCATGTGCATATGCAAAGAAGAAATGCATGTGCATATGCAAAGAAGAAATGCATGTTCATATCCAAAAAAGAAATGCATGTGCATATGCAAAGAAGAAATGCATGTGCATATGCAAAGAAGAAATGCATGTTCATATCCAAAGAAGAAATGCATGTGCATATGCAAAGAAGAAATGCATGTGCATATGCAAAGAAGAAATGCATGTTCATATCCAAAGAAGAAATGCATGTTCATATCCAAAGAAGAAATGCATGTGCATATGCAAAGAAGAAATGCATGTTCATATCCAAAGAATAAATGCATGTGCATATGCAAAGAAGAAATGCATGTTCATATCCAAAGAAGAAATGCATGTGCATATGCAAAGAAGAAATGCATGTTCATATCCAAAGAAGAAATGCATGTGCATATGCAAAGAAGAAATGCATGTTCATATCCAAAGAAGAAATGCATGTGCATATGAAAAGGAGAGATGCATGTGCATATCCAAAGAATAAATGGCTGTGCATATGAAAAGAAGAGATGCATGTTCATATACAAAGAAGAAATGCATGTTCATATTCAAATAAGAAATGCATGTTCATATGCAAAGAAAAAATGCATGTTCATATGCAAAGAAGAAATGCATGTTCATATCCAAAGAAGAAATGCATGTGCATATGCAAAGAAGAAATGCATGCTCATATCCAAAGAAGAAATGCATGTGTATATGCAAAGAAGAAATGTATGTGCATATGCAAAGAAGAAATGCATGTTCTTATCCAAAGAAGAAAGGCATGTGCATATACAAAGAAGAAATGTATGTTCATATGAAAAGAAGAGATGCATGTGCATATGCAAAGAAGAAATGTATGTGCATATGCAAAGAAGAAATGCATGTTAATATACAAATAAGAAATGTATGTTCATATACAAAGAAGAAATGCATGTTCATATACAAATAAGAAATGCATGTTTATTTACAAAGAAGAAATGCATGTTCATATACAAATAAGAAATGCATGTTCATATACAAAGAAGAAATGCATGTGCATATACAAATAAGAAATGCATGTTCATATACAAATAAGAAATGCATGTTCATATACAAATAAGAAATGCATGTTCATATACAAATAAGAAATGCATGTTCATATACAAATAAGAAATGCATGTTCATATACAAAGAAGAAATGCATATTCATATACAAATAAGAAATGCATGTTCATATACAAATAAGAAATGTATGTTCATATACAAATAAGAAATGCATGTGCATATACAAATAAGAAATGCATGCTCATATACAAAAAAGAAATGCATGTTCATATACAAATAAGAAATGTATGTTCATATACAAATAAGAAATGCATGTGCATATACAAATAAGAAATGTATGTTCATATGCAAAGAAGAAATGCATATTCATATACAAATAAGAAATGTATGTGCATATACAAATAAGAAATGCATGTGGATATACAAATAAGAAATGTATGTTCATATACAAATAAGAAATGTATGTTCATATACAAATAAGAAATGCATGTTCATATACAAATAAGAAATGTATGTTCATATACAAATAAGAAATGTATGTTCATATTCAAAGAAGAAATGAATGTTCATATACAAATAAGAAATGCATGTTCATATACAAATAAGAAATGCATGTGCATATACAAATAAGAAATGTATGTTCATATACAAATAAGAAATGTATGTTCATATACAAATAAGAAATGCATGTGCATATATAAATAAGAAATGTATGTTCATATACAAATAAGAAATGTATGTTCATATACAAATAAGAAATGCATGTTTATATACAAATAAGAAATGTATGTTCATATACAAATAACAAATGTATGTTCATATACCAATAAGAAATGTATGTTCATATACAAAGAAGAAATGCATGTTCATATGCAAAGAAGAAATGCATGTTCATATACAAAGAAGAAATGCAAGTTCATATGCAAAGAGGAAATGCATGTTCATATGCAAAGAAGAAATGCATGTTCATATACAAATAAGAAATGCATGTTCATATCCAAAGAAGAAATGTATGTTCATATGCAAAGAAAAAATGCATGTGCACTTGCAAAGAAGAATTGCATGTTAATATACAAAGAAGAAATGCATGTTCATATACAAATAAGAAATGCATGTGCACTTGCAAAGAAGAAATGTATGTTCATATACAAAGAAGAAATGCATGTTCATATGCAAAGAAAAAATGCATGTACATATACAAAGAAGAAATGCATGTGCATATACAAAGACGATATGCATGTGCATATGCAAAGAAGAAGTACATGTGCATATGCAAAGAAGAAATGTATGTTCAAAGAAGAAATGCATGTGCACATGCAAAGACGAGATGCATGTTCATAAAAAAAAAAGAAATGTATGTTCATATCCAAAGAAGAAATGCATGTTCATATGCAAAGAAGAAATGCATGTTCATATCAAAGAAGAAATGTATGTGCATATGAAAAGAAGAAATGTATGTTCATATGCAAAGAAGAAATGCATGTTCATATCCAAAGAAAAAATGCATGTTCATATCCAAAGAAGAAATGCATGTTCATATCCAAAGAAGAAATGCATGTGCATATGAAAAGAAAAAATGCATGTTCATATGCAAAGAAGAAATGCATGTTCATATCCAAAGAAGAAATGCATGTTCATATGCAAAGAAAAAATGCATGTTCATATCCAAAGAAGAAATGCATGTTCATATCCAAAGAAGAAATGCATGTTCATATCCAAAGAAGAAATGCATGTTCATATCCAAAGAAGAAATGCATGTTCATATACAAAGAAGAAATGCATGTTCATATAAAAAGAAGAAATGCATGTTCATATGCAAAGAAGAAATGCATGTTCATATGCAAAGAAGAAATGCATGTTCATATGCAAAGACGAAATGCATGTTCATATCCAAAGAAGAAATGCATGTTCATATCCAAAGAAGAAATGCATGTGCATATGAAAAGAAAAAATGCATGTTCATATGCAAAGAAGAAATGCATGTTCATATCCAAAGAAGAAATGCATGTTCATATGCAAAGAAGAAATGCATGTTCATATGCAAAGAAGAAATGCATGTTCATATGCAAAGAAGAAATGCATGTTCATATCCAAAGAAGAAATGCATGTTCATATACAAAGAAGAAATGCATGTTCATATACAAAGAAGAAATGCATGTTCATATGCAAAGAAGAAATGCATGTTCATATCCAAAGAAGAAATGCATGTTCATATACAAAGAAGAAATGCATGTTCATATCCAAAGAAGAAATGCATGTGCATATGAAAAGAAGAAATGCATGTTCATATCCAAAGAAGAAATGCATGTGCATATGCAAAGAAGAAATGCATGTTCATATCCAAAGAAGAAATGCATGTGTATATGCAAAGAAGAAATGTATGTGCATATGCAAAGAAGAAATGCCTGTTCTTATCCAAAGAAGAAAGGCATGTGCATATACAAAGAAGAAATGTATGTTCATATGAAAAGAAGAGATGCATGTGCATATGCAAAGAAGAAATGTATGTGCATATGCAAAGAAGAAATGCATGTGCATATGCAAAGAAGAAATGCATGTTCATATGCAAAGAAGAAATGCATGTTCATATACAAAGAAGAAATGCATGTTCATATGCAAAGAAGAAATGCATGTGCATATGAAAAGAAGAAATGCATATGCATATACAAAGAAGAAATGCATGTTCATATCCAAAGAAGAAATGCATGTTCATATGAAAAGAAGAAATGCATATGCATATACAAATAAGAAATGCATGTTCATATACAAATAAGAAATGCATATGCATATACAAATAAGAAATGCATGTTCATATCCAAAGAAGAAATGCATGTTCATATCCAAAGAAGAAATGCATGTGCATATGAAAAGAAGAAATGCATATGCATATACAAAGAAGAAATGCATGTTCATATACAAATAAGAAATGCATATGCATATACAAAGAAGAAATGCATGTTCATATCCAAAGAAGAAATGCATGTTCATATGCAAAGAAGAAATGCATGTGCATATGAAAAGAAGAAATGCATATGCATATACAAAGAAGAAATGCATGTTCATATGCAAATAAAAAATGCATATGCATATACAAAGAAGAAATGCATGTTCATATGCAAAGAAGAAATGCATGTTCATATACAAAGAAGAAATGCATGTTCATATGCAAATAAGAAATGCATGTGCATATGAAAAGAAGAAATGCATATGCATATACAAAGAAGAAATGCATGTTCATATACAAAGAAGAAATGCATGTTCATATACAAATAAGAAATGCATGTGCATATGCAAAGAAGAAATGCATGTGCATATGCAAAGAAGAAATGCAAGTTCATATGAAAAGAAGCAATGCATGTGCATATGCAAAGAAGAAATGCATGTGCATATGCAAAGAAGAAATGCATGTTCATATCCAAAGAAGAAATGCATGTGCATATGCAAAGAAGAAATGCATGTTCATATGCAAAGAAGAAATGCATGTTCATATGAAAAGAAGAAATGCAAGTTCATATGAAAAGAAGAAATGCAAGTTCATATGAAAAGAAGAAATGCATGTGCATATGCAAAGAAGAAATGCATGTTCATATGCAAAGAAGAAATGCAAGTTCATATGAAAAGAAGAAATGCAAGTTCATATGAAAAGAAGAAATGCATGTGCATATGCAAAGAAGAAATGCATGTGCATATGCAAAGAAGAAATGCATGTTTATATCCAAAGAAGAAATGCATGTGCATATGCAAAGAAGAAATGCATGTTCATATACAAATAAGAAATGCATGTGCATATGCAAAGAATAAATGCATGTTCATATGCAAAGAAGAAATGCATGTTCATATGCAAAGAAGAAATGCATGTTCATATGCAAAGAAGAAATGCATGTGCATATACAAAGAAAGAAATGCATGTTCATATGCAAAGAAGAAATGCATGTGAATATGCAAAGAAGAAATGCATGTTCATATGAAAAGGAGAGATGCATGTGCATATCCAAAGAATAAATGGCTGTGCATATGAAAAGAAGAGATGCATGTTCATATACAAAGAAGAAATGCATGTTCATATACAAATAAGAAATGCATGTTCATATGCAAAGAAAAAATGCATGTGCATATGAAAAGGAGAGATGCATATGCATATACAAAGAAAGAAATGCATGTTTATATGCAAAGAAGAAATGCATGTTCATATGCAAAGAAGAAATGCATGTGCATATACAAAGAAAGAAATGCATGTTCATATGCAAAGAAGAAATGCATATGCATATACAGATAAGAAATGCATGTGCATATGAAAAGAAGAAGTGCATGTTCATGTGCAAAGAAGAAATGCATGTGCGCTTGCAAAGAAGAAATGCATGTGCATATGCAAAGGAAAAATGCATATTCATATGCAAAGAATAAATGCATGTGCATATACAAAGAAGAAGTTCATGTTCATATGCAAAGAAGAAATGCATGTGCATATACAAAGAAGAAATGCATGTGCATATGCAAAGAAGAAATGCATGTTCATGTGCAAAGAAGAAATGCATGTGCGCTTGCAAAGAAGAAATGCATGTGCATATGCAAAGAAGAAGTGCATGGTCATATGCAAATAAGAAATGCATGTGCATATGCAAAGAAGAAATGCATGTTCATATGCAAAGATGAAACGCATGTGCATATGCAAAGAAGAAATGCATGTTCATATGCAAAGAAGAAATGCATATTCATATACAAATAAGAAATGCATGTTCATATGCAAAGAAAAAATACATGTGCTGACATGCACTGTAGCATGTGAAGAGGAGTAAGTTATTGAAACTCTATTGCATTTAAGAGTTTGTAGTAAATTCAGTAACGGAAGGGAGAGTAATGCCACAGTGCAAAAGGTTCTCAGTACGTTTCACAACAAGTGGGGAATAAGGAAAGGATTAATTACGGAATTATTTTCGTAGATAAACATTTCCAGAATAAAAGATGTCTGAATTTCATAAAACCATGTTTGATTTGTGTTCCTTGATCACTCATTAGCAATAACACACATGTGCACAAATATGTGTCTATGTTAAAAGACAATGTGTTTTTATGAAAAGGGTACGCATATGTACATAAGTCTACAGCGAACTGTGAAAGAATAAAGTGTTATGGCCAAACTAAGAAGCCTTTCAATGGACTTTTGTGATCTCAAATTTCATCAACCAATTTATTGGGATTTGATTTCTTATAGAAGTAAACTAGTCGATTGCAAAAACAGTTGTATGTTTCTGGGAGAACTAAATAGGATCATTAATACTAAACAAACATACTCAAGGTCATGCATTAGTCAGGATATTCTATTACAGCGATATATAACCCACACAACTAAGAAAGTTAACACAAAGCAAAAACGACAAATGACAAAGTACAAACGCAGATGAACAATTATACAAGAAATGTATTCATTCTATGATTACAGGAGGAAAAAGACATAGAAGAACTGGAGAAAGTCGATCGACAAAGATTCTGGAATCAAGAAGGTTGAAGAACTGAAAATGTACCTGGACAGCAGCAGAAACTAGATGGAAAAGGATGTGAGGTGCAGGATAACTGAAAGGGATGTGGAAACTGGATAATGGATAGCATGGAGTGATGTCACCTGGAGACTGATGTGGATGTTAAAAGTATGTTGAGGTGTCTTAGGTAGGTTTGATCCATGTGGATAGCTGGATCAACAGGAACAGAGATTGCAGGGAAGGCTCGATCTGGCAGCCGAGCATCGACATTCACTGCAACAGACGGCCAGATGTTGACGGGCACTGGAACAGGATGCCAGATGCTGCTGGGCACTAAAACAGGGATCCGGAGACTGTGAGCAAGAAGCCACTGAAAGTTGTTGGAGCATGAGGCGCTGGAAACTGCGGGAGTGAGCTGGAGCTGGAGACTGCAGGAGTGAGTAAATTGAAGCCTGCTGAATTCATTTAGAAAGAACCTCATTATAGTGGACGTGCCTAGGTCACAATAATTAACTATAATTAATTAATGGCTGAATTTGTTGCAAGCAAAAATATGGGATGTTACTTGATAGTATTTTGATAGTCTTTAGTCAACAATTAGATGCTGGTATTTTTGACTGCAAGTAAAAAAATTGAACCGCACGTGTATTAAGGTTCAATGATGTTTTTTAAACATAGCTGAATGCCCACGTGTTTTTGGAAATGGCGGAAAAAGGTTTGTTTCAATCGATTTTTAGAGAATAATAAACTACTACGACTAGTTTTAATAAAAAGAATATTAAATGGATTTTAAATTAATATAAAAAAATAAAATCAGAATTTTAGGGAATGTTTTCACCAAAATCTTTGATTTTATTTTCTTATATTAGTAAAAATTATTAGTGAGTTAGGAAAAAGTGAGTTTGCAAAGCTAGTTAAATTTAAAAAATAAAAAGATAAAAAGATAAAATCCAAAATTAGTTTTTCTATTCGTCCCCCCCTCACCCCTCTCTCTCTCACAGATTTTCCAAAATCTCAGTATCCTGTATATCAAATTTCGAGTCTGTAGACTAAAAATTGACAGAGTTATTTCGTAGGGAAATGTACACACACACACACACACACACACACACACACGTTCACTTTTATAAATATACTAGCATGGGTGCCCGGCGTTTCCCGAGTGTTTGGAGGTGTATGCTGAGCAAAAAAAAAAACAAACAAAAAAAAACACGGTCAATTTTTTTTAAATTTGACCCCTATTATGACCCCTTAACATTTATTGTTTTGGGCTCAAATCAAGTTATTAAGTTAGATCCATATCCAAGGAACCTATATCTAAAATTTCAAGTGTTTAGACCCCAAATTGTCTGAGGAGTTTGGTAGAGTTCTCAAAGATGAAATCGTTGAACTTTGACACCTTAACAGCCAAATTTCTGGTCGAAAACCGATCACATAGATTTTCCCAGATCTCAGTACCCTGTATATCAAATTTCGAGCCTGTAGACCAAAAATTGACAGAGTTATTGCGTAGGGAGATCATGCTGTTTGAATAGGGTTGTTTGGGATCATGTTGTTTCAATGGGGTTGTTCGGGATCATGTTGTTTCAATAGGGTTGTTCGGGATCATGTTGTTTCAATAGGGTTGTTCGGGATCATGCTGTTTCAATAGGGGAATCATGTTGTTTCGATGGGGTTCTTCGGGATCATACATCAATAAGGTTGTTCGGGATTGATTTGTTTTGATAGGTTTATTCGGGATCAGTTTGTTGCGATGGGGTTGTTCGGGATCATGTATTGATAGGGTTATTCGGGATTGTGTTGTTTCGATAAGGTTATTCAGGATTATGTTGTTTCGATGGGGTTGTTCGGGATTGTGTAGGGTTTTTTTGACAGAGATGTTCAGGATCATATCAACAGAGTTGCTCCGGATCGTATTGGGTTGTGTCGACAGAATTGTTTGGGACTGTGTTGGATCATGTAGACGGAATTGTGTTGTTTCATGCCAGGTCTTGGCAATGGAAGCGTTCAGTTTATGTTTATTATCCAGTTGATTTGACAGTTGTTGCAGTCGTATTATCGCGTGTGATAACAATTTTTTTTCGACTCTCTACCCACGGAAGCCACACTTTTTTCAATTAATTTAATTTTAAAAGTTAAAATTATAAGCATTTGGAATTTAAAAAGGTGTGAAGCGTTTTTGCTTAAGTCATGTTTGTAATTAAACAGTGAACAAAAAAGCAATACAAAATATACAATGAGAAATAAATTTATGATAAATTCACCATATTTGTCAACATAATTCTGCGAACATCATGGTTACATTGCTAAAAAAAACGTAAACAAAGACTTAACTTATATTCACAAATTCATCCAAGTAAGCAGGCAACACCTTCTTCAAAAGCACAGATTCAAATCGTAAAAAATCTCATATATGAAAAAATAATATAAAATGAATTTTATAGTGTTACAATCGAATCTGTATAAAAAAAAAATCCATTTCGAATTAACTATACAAATCGATGTCAAGTTACCACATATTTAATATACACAAAATTGAGTTTAATACAAAGTAATAAATAAAGTATTACTTATTTCTTCCTTATATATATATATAGAGGAGAGAGAGAGAGAGACAGAGAGAGAGAGAGAGAGAGAGAGAGAGATACTATTCCTTCCTATAGTAATTTTAATTTATTATATACAACACTTTTAACTCTCTCTCTCTCATTTGATGTTTAAACATTTGTAACCCAATTGTTGTTGTGTCCGCTGCAGTGGGGATATTTCTAGAAGGGCTGTTATATCCTGGTATAGCACAACCGGCTCCCTAGTTGTATACGGACAGTCATCTCTTTCAAATAAAGAGGTTAATCTGGTGGTGAACTTGACGATTTTTTTGTCCCATTCGATACATCCATCCGCAACCTCGATTTTATAAACATCTGTCAAACTCAGCTAGGATCAAATTTGATTGATGTCACACTTTTTATCATCAAGCTGTCTCGACCATGTTTGAATAACACCTTTTCGATTCTAGTGTCTATCCACATGAACCATAAAAATCAGACATAACCCCCCCCCCCAATTGTGGTGAACTTCATATCCCACAAAAGGGGTGCCACATTTTTACAAGTTAACAAAGAATTAGATAATGGAAGCTTTTATTTAAAATATGAAACATTGTGATTCTGTGATTTTCAAATCCAGAAGAAAATTAAGCATGTCTTTATTAAATGAACATGAACCACAAACAAGAAAATATGTGTTGTGAAAATCTGTAATCTCAGTTTTCAGCAATTCCTTTGTGATTCGACCAAAATGTAAATTTTCTTTGCAAAATCCGACAGATTCTGGATTTTCCTGAAATAAAATAGAATGAAAAGGATTAATATATATACCATGGAGTAACACGATATATATATATATATATATATATATATATATATACTAGCAAAAGTACCCACCGTTGACTGCGTTCAAAAACAGCCTACAGAAAATGGACTTTGATTTATGAAAGCATGATAGGTTATGAAAAGGAAGGGTTGTAAAGAGATAGCTTCGAATTTGGGGGTATCAAATTTTATAATGAAAGTAAAAATAAAATAGATAAATCCCATAATTTATTATACCATACCTGTTCACGCTGAAACACTTATCACAATATTCTGTGGATCTATATTAAAGGACCTTGTTAAACTTTGTGACATATTTCCATTCTATGGAGGCCAGGCGCGAACGAACACCCCATAATTTTATTATACCATATTTCTTCAAACTGAAACATAATTATCAAAGTATACTTATGCAGATAGATATGAAAAGTCTTTATTAAAGTTTGTGCCTATTTCCATTATATGGAGGCCAGGCGCGAACGCTGACCCCACAATTTTATTTTACCATCCCTATTTAAGTTAAAACATACTTATCAAAGTATTATTATGTACATCTATATCAAAAACACTTGTAAACGTTTTTTTTTTTATTTTTAAATTTTTTATTTCCATACTTTGTGGACCAGGTGCATATGCAGACCCCACAATTTTAATGAATCATCATCATACTAGATCAAACATACCCATTCCTGTGTCTCGATACATTTTCTATCATTATATGTGATCAGTTTTCTATAATAGTCAACCATATAGGAGCCTATTCGTGACCAGACACACAGACGTTCAGCTTTATATATATATGTTTGTTTTGGTTTGTTTTAGCGATATGTTTTTAATGGATTCAATTATTTAAGAAAGTGCATTTTTACCTAAATGCGAGTTGGGAATAATTTTCCCTTTAACCAATTTGGTACTCCCACATGGGGAGCGGTATATATATTATTTTTAAAATATAATTATCAACTGATGTGTGTTTCGTCATCTACGACTCATCAGAGTGGCTGAATCTTGCTATATTCAGCCACTCTGATGAATTGTAGGTAACAAAACACTTGTCAGTGGATAATTATATTATATTATATATATATATATATATATATATATATATATATATATATATATATATATATATGCCAGGTATTTGAGAAATGTAATGCAAAAATTCAGGATTATGTTCAATATATTAATTAATAAAAAAGATTCCCATGAATAGAATATCAGAAATGATTAGTTTCATATTTACAGGTCATAGACCTAGATCTTTATTATTCACATCTATCATGTACCATGTGTGTGATAGGGCACTGTTATTTTTAAATATGGAATCGATAATCATTATCCCTGATACTGCATCATAGGTGAAAGAAACCTGGGTGTCATGTTAGTACATACACCAACAAAACTATGAAAAAATAACCAAAATATAAAAGCTGTGAGGGTTCAAAAGAAGGATCTTAGGATCATGATTGACGGAGACTTCTTTAATAGCCAACATGTGGAACCTGGTTAGCATCTTGCAAAAGTTGATCCATCTTATTTCAGGTGACAGAATACAAAATCAAACCATTCTTGGCTCCTCAGCTATCAATTCTCTAGAATTGGATTTAAATTTTTTGTCAAGCTAAGCATTTCTGACAAACATCATCGAGTAGTGCTATCAAACTCACAAACCAGAATTGGCTAGACATTCGTGTGACCGAGCTCATAATCGGTCAAAGTAGACTGTGATAGAGACACTGTAATTTGTATTGTTTGGATTATTCAGAGTATATTTTTATGCTTATTTCTTTAAATGTCTAAAACATGTATCTAGTTTAATATATTCTTTAGTCTAAGATAATATTCGAACCTGCGTATTGACATTATAAAAACTGTTGCCTTAGAAATTTGTACTATCAACCAAACACATGGAAAAACTAAAAAAACACCATAACTTTTTTTTACCATTTACTTCAATTTCATATGGGGCATACTGAAATAAAATTAACTACAAAAACATACTTTCATGAATAAAATTAAAGATATAAAAAATTTGAACACAATAAACGATGGAAGATTGATTTAATATTTCAATATTTTGTTGCCTAACTGCCCTTATTTGTAACTGTTCCTCACCAGAATCAATTTGATAATTATCACAAGTGCCTTCTTCCCATTCCACATTTTGATTTTAATCTTAACCCCAACCCCCTCATATATGACCTTTCCAATCATCAATATTTTGAAAAATATTTTATCACTTTCAAGATTTGTCAGGATATTAAAATCATCTATCTTCTCCATAGAAAACCTGTTTGTGGCCAAAAATTCCATTTTGTTCCATCTAACTAAAGTTCTTTGCCAATAATTCTGGTGCCTTTTAGTCAACAAAGGTGCTTTCTATAAAGTAGACGATTTTGAACTACATGCATGCAGGTCATTCATTATGGAGATTGAGGGGAAATTCTGTGCATTTTGTAGGCAGAATATTCAGGAGTATTTATAGTTTATAGAGTATGTGTATGTTTCAGGTTACCAAGTAAGATCTCTTAATACATATAAAAACTAGACAAAACTAGACTCCTAAGAAGAGAAAGAAAGTAGATAAAATTATACACCTAAAAAACGCTAGTCCAAATTATACACCTAACAAATTATGCATATACAAACCGCTTGTCCAAATTATACATAAAAAACACTTGATGCCTTCGTTCAGTCTCGAAAGACAAAGGTTACCCTCCATAAGGGCAGCTGCATGTGTAATTGTGTGGTAAAAGTGGTGCAATCCACAACCACACCTCTCCTGAATTGGCACTGCTCGAGTCCAATGACAACATGAAGTCCAGGATGACTCGAAGCAATGCTAAGATAAGCGGAGAGCACATGCAGCACCTGGCAGTCTCAAATGGTCACCCATCTGGTACTGGCCAAGCTCATGGTTGCTTCACTTCGGTGATCTGACGGGAACAGTGTGTCAAACATGATCATGCCGTAAACACTAGTCCAAATTAAACACAAAATCTAGACCACATACACATGAGTATCATAAATTAGAAAAAAAGTGCTCGATTGTAAGTTCACAAGAGCTGATATTAATTCATTTAAATACTATAGATTACTATATCCGTTTAATATGTATATCAATTAGAACACATTATACAATACATAGTCTAGACTAAATTATCCATATAAAAATTAAAGCCCAATAACAATATATATTTATTAAAACACGGAAATTTATGAGATCACTTTTAAAAGAAAAATTTCAGTTAAACGTAAAAGTACTTCAAAATATATATTACGCATATAATTTTACTTCAACATTGCTCAATAAGTGAGGAAACAGAGTAGCATAAAAAATGTACTTTTAACAAGTCAGCTACACAGAAACGTTGATTCCCTAAAGGAATTTTCTGAATCAATTTGCATGTACATGCCATTTTTAAAAATGCTCCTTTTCACTCCAAACATTTGGAACGCGAGATCATGCCTAACAGGGTACTGTGGGGAGTTGTGCAGAGAGAAACCTGTTAACATTACATTTAAACTTCTACAGTTTAGTACAATCAGGGAAGTAGGAAACAGGAAGAGAATTCCAAGGTCTAGCAAGCCAAGAGAAGAACCTATTAAAGTAGGTTTCCCAGCATCTAGGAACCTCAACAGTACAGTGGGATTTTGCTGCTTGTTGGATTAGACGGGAGAATGCATGTCGAGGTGGCAAAAGTGTAATGAGCTCATCAGAGCACATTCCATTAAAGTATTTGTCATTCGTTCATACTATATATGTGTGTGTGTGTGTGTGTGTGTGTGTGTGTGTGTGTGTGTGTATATCTATAATATAAAGCTGAATGGGTGTGTGTGTCTGGTCACGAATAGGCTCCTATATGGTGGACTATTATAAAAAACTGATTACATATAATGATAGATGTATCGAGACACAGGAATGGGTATGTTTGATCTGGCAGAACGGTAGTTCATTAAAATTGTGGAGTCTGCGTTCGCACCTGGTCCACAAAGTATGGAAATAAAATTTAAAAATTAAAAAAAAAAAAACGTTTACAAGTGTTTTTGATATAGATGCACATAAGAATAATTTGATAGGTATGTTTTATCTTAAATAGGGATGGTATAATAAAATTGTGGGGTCTGCATTCGCGCCTGGCCTCCATAGAATGGAAATAGGCACAAACTTTAATAAAGACTTTTCATATCTATCTGCGTAAGTATACTGTGATAATTATGTTTCAGTTTGAAGAAATATGGTATAATAAAATTATGGGGGGTTCGTTCGCACCTGACCTCCATAGAATGGAAATATGTCACAAAGTTTAACAAGGTTTTTTTATATAGATCCACAAAATA